>NC_068981.1:92645899-92647164 GCF_001194135.2 Octopus bimaculoides
GTTTATATCGATTGGGACAGTCATATCAATGAGGAGGCATGATTTTTGTCTGAAGTCTTTCAGTATGATGTCTGGCCTATTTGCGTCTATCTTTCTGTCAGTTTGAATGGTGAAGTTCCAGCCTCTATCATGCCTGTTGAGATACTCTGTAGGCGCAAGCAGACTGCACATGGAGACAACGTGATCGATGGTCTCATTTTGTTGTTGGCATATACGATATAATGGGGAGCTGCCGTTCTTTAATATGTTGGCCTGGTAGTTCTTTGTAGGTAGGCATTGATCTTGGGCTGCTATGATAAACCCCTTTGTTTCTGATTTCAAGCCAGAAGCCCATTAACCATTGGTGGGTAAGGGCTTTGTCTACTTTGTTGTTTCTTCTTTTTCATATTTGTTAGGTATTACGATTTCTTGTTTGCATTTGTCAGCTTCCTTAAATACTGAAAACAGTTTTTTGTTTTGCTCGTGTTTTGTGGCTTTTTGTATTAGTTTTCCTTGCTTCTGAAGTTGGTATTTTTGCAGTCCTATGGTGGTTATTTTGTAATAGTTTTCCAACTGTATAAGACCTCTACCACCTTCAGTACGTTGTATATATAGCCTTTCTGTGTCAGATTTTGAGTGGTCAATCCTAGATCCTGTCATTATTTTTCTTGTTTTCCTGTCTATTTTCGTTAGTTCCTTTTAGTGTCCAGTTACGGATATTGTAGCTGTAAGTTATAACTGGGACGGCTAAAGTGTTAATATCTATTATCTTGTTTTTAGCATTGAGCTCTGTTTTCAGTATTGATCTTACTCGTCAATAGTATTCTTTCTTTATTTTCTCTTTCATTTGTGTGTGTTGTATCCTATCTAGTTCATTGATTCCTAAATATGTGTATGTATGGCTTTCGTCTGATTCTCTTATTCCATTGGCTTTATCTCGTGTGATGTTACTACTCTCAACTAGTTTTCCCCTTTTCAGATTATTATTGTTCAGTAGTTTTATTTTTATAGCGTGCTTTCACTTCACTACCGAGCGAAGCTCTGTGTGCCTTGGGTGTGTGCTGTGGTTTGCTGTGATGCTCTTATGGTTACTGTATTGAAAGTGTTTTGCGTAGGATGTGTGCAATGCCCAGTAGTGCAATTTTATGTATGTTATATATATTTGTAAGTCCTGGTGTTTTTGTTATGTATTTGTTTGAATATTGTTTTATTATACCTAAGGCACCTACTATGATAGGAATTGTTTCTGTTTTTAGATTCCACATTCGAGTTACCTCTATTTCCAG
>NC_068981.1:92647500-92650210 GCF_001194135.2 Octopus bimaculoides
GTGTGTTTATACCATCTTTTTTCTGTTGTTATTCCATAGAGTTGTCATAGCTTCCAGTGTATATAGGTCCCAGCTATGTCGTGTCTGTGAATATATTCCTTCTTTGCCAGGACTGGGCAGCCAGAGATAATATGATTTATTGTTTCTTGTCCATCTCCACATATTCTACAGTTACTTGTTATGTTTCTTTTCGTTATATGTTTTTGGTAATTTCTGGTGGGGAGGCTTTGGTCTTGTGCAGCAATTAAAAATCCTTCAGTCTCTGCTTTGAGTCCTGAGCTTCTGAAACATTGCTGGGATTTTTTATTATTATTATTTTTTCTTTTTTTTTCTTTTTTTATTTTTGTTTTACTTATTTATTTATTTTTAATCTGCATGTTTGTTACAGTCACCTGCCGAGACACTCTCAGTGTTTGGGGCGAGTGAAGGATGAGAGGTGTTATAGTATGACAGAAAACTTGGGGAGGGGAAGTAGTGAAATATCTTCTTGTAATATAACACTCACGTTTAAATGGATAGGGTTTTTCTAAGGTTGCGGGCAGTACTTGTCGGTACAGTCTTTTGGATTTCTGTGAGACATGATTCTCCTAGGATCTTATCTAGATTTTTCTGACATCCCATTTTTTATCCTTCCTAGGACATCTACAATAACAGGAACAGTTCTCGTTTTAAGATGCCACAACTTTTGTATTTCCTAATTATACTTTTCCTTTAATTGTCAGATTTTTTTGGGGGTGGTGGTGGTGATGGTGTTGTCAAACTTAAAGTCTTTTTAAACATTGTATGTCGGACCTAAATAGCTGAATTTTGTGTTGAATACGCTTTTGCCAAGTAGGCGTTCTTGTGGAAATGTCGTTTTCTAATCTTTTCTCCACATACAATAAGTTGAGATTTTCGCGGATGCATAATACAGATGATTGAGATCTATAATATCAACATCATTAGCTAAAATTATATCCTTAAGTGCAAGGCGGATTTTACCAATTACTTTCAGGTTTTAGTTAAAACTGCGAATTTTGGGGAGAGTGACACGTTCATTCATTCTGGTTTCTTTAATTTTCAGCCATTCAATCATGAGTTGATTTTTTAGATCATGTTGTTCTGTTGGGTTAATTTCTTTGCGACTTTCTTCATCTATTTGATTTTCATCTGCCATAATATTTATGGTTGGTTCAGAGAGTATTTCACTTTGCTTCTAAGCTACATTATTAACTCGTTCAATCTTTATTGCACTTTCATCAGACCTGGATTGCTCTATAATTATTTCCTCTGTGGTATCTTCTTTAGCTGGAACTTCGTTCCTTTTATTCTTCACTGATTGTCTAATTTGGTCAGTCTCTAATTGAGTTAGCAATTTCCTTTTCATAATGTTTCTTCTGACACCGGCAAGTCTGTCACTGTCTACAAGGTGATTCTGTCTCCTGTTTAAGTAAGTTCGTACAGTATTAAATTTGTTTGTGTGGAAATACATGCCATGATAGAAGGCCTTAAGAACTTCTTCCTTATCTTCCCCCGGCCATTTTTCATTGTTTTCTATTGGTTATTTGCTGACGAACATGGATGGACATCTGTTGGAATATTCCGGTTGTGGGGTCCTTCCAGCTCCTGTGTTTCGGGAAGTTTTGAACCACTAGCTGATTTTTCGTACCTAGTCTGGTTCATCACTCGAGTACGTGACACTTGGTGATCACGGTGACGGTCGATCTGGTTTGTATTTTGCTTTGTATCATTAAGGCGTGACGAACTTGGACGTTGGAATTAGGGGACGGATCTATCTGTTTGGGGTTAATTTTTGAGACAACACCGCTTCCCTGTTCTCTGAATGAAAACATTGCTCGTAACGTAGCTTCTTAAGTCTTACAGACCTGTATTCATCTGTATATATATATATTATTGATAGATTAAAATCTGGATAGAGATTTTTGTTGTTTTTAAACTCATGACACGTATTTTCATATGCGTGTATGTATGTCCTGTAAATTTGACAGAGATGTGTAAACATTGGGATGTATGTGTAGTCCTATGGGTATTAAAATATATATATGACTGTATACACATTCGAGCGTATGCGTAATTAATCAATTTATGTACTTACTATTTTGTTCCATTTATATTTTATAATTTGTAAACTTTCCTATGTTGATTTCGCGTGTGTGTTTCGCACATGTTTCCCTGAGACATCGGTCATGGAAGAAACTATGCTTTGTATGAGAGAAAAATTTCATTTATGTGTTTAATTTTTGTTAAAAGGCCGCTACCTTCAAATCTTCTACAAGTTCCTGTGTACCATTCCACCGATATTAGTACGTTTTTTTGTTTTGAATGGAGAGCCCGGTGTAGCACACACATGTTGCAATTATCATCATCATCATCATAATCATCATCATCATCATCATTATAATCATCATAATCATAATAATAATAATAATAATAATAATAATAATAATAATAATTATTATTATTATTATTATTTTATGTTTGACTTTTGTTTTGCATTTGTACAAGTTGGATCCAAGTCTCACCCAGAGACCTCAAGAGACAACAAGTTAGAAGTTCATGTAGGTGTTATGCCTAGGGTACCATATATTTGGATTTGAACAGTTTTGTTCAAGTGAATGTTTAAGAAACCATAAGAAAATTATGTTTGCTTTAAAATTTGAGATCACATAGACAGTATTTTACGTAGGATATGGGCAGTTCCCATGAGCAC
>NC_068981.1:92652570-92655362 GCF_001194135.2 Octopus bimaculoides
ATATATATATATATATATATATATATATATATATACATATTGAACTAATTTTCGATTCCGCAACAGGAAAACATGAGGTAGGATGGAACTCGATGCCACGCGATTTCGAACAGGACATCTTTTTGTTTCATGTATCTGACAAAATGATGGTCAGACCGGCTTATGATTGTATTTCTATTTTTCTTTTACTATATTTGCTTAAAAGTTATCAAAGTTCCATTAAATTAACATAACATGTGCGGAGTCGTCACCGCATACTTGAAGCAAGGTAGATGAAAAGGGCTGAATTAACAGCTGTTTTGATAAACACTGCCAACTGTTACGTCTCGAAAACAAATAGCGTGTAGACACGCTGGAAAGATGCACACAAAATACTTTCTCTTTCTACCTATTCAGATTTCTTTTTACTGTCTCCTACACAGACATATTCACATGGGCTCACATGCACACACGCATACACATACACACACGCATACACATACACACATGTGTGTGTGTGCGTATGTGCGCTGTGCGTGTATGCCTGTGTGTTGTTTCTCTTGCTAAATTATTTTTGTGATACTGAAGTTATTTTGTGTTTGTTTTAACTCATGGCAATCTTGATAACGGTCCCAAAACGGCTTTGAAACGCATTGAAAAAAGTATATTTTACATAACGTATTGAAAATTTGTCTGTAAATGGTAAAATTCGTAAAATAAATCCATTAAGTTACCCTTTATAATATAATATGTTTTAGAATTATCAGGTTATTGACAGATAAAGAGATATAAAACCATTTATAATAAGCCGATAGCATCATATAAATGTGTGTGTGTGTGTGTGTGTGTGTGTGTGTGCGTGTGTGTGTTTATACTCGGCTCCAAGCATATATTTCCAAATGAGTATGTATATAGGACTGTCCATCTGTGTGTATACACAGACGCACGCGCGTACAGACATATATATTTATATATCCTGAGAGTAGTTGAATCTTTACTCAAATCTTATTGATTATACTGTCATTACAATGTTTCTGTGAGTTAAATATTCCTTGCAATAAAAATATTAAATGTCCACCATGCAAATGCATTTAAAAAATGATTACGCCCGAAATGTATTTTGAATTTTCATATTTAATATTAATCATTTATTAGAATTATCCCAGTATCAATACCGCCAGTCTTACTTTTTTATGACCTAAAATGAATAGCTGTTATTTCTTCATTACCGTCTCCATTGAATATGTTGATTTTAGTAAAAGTAATAATATATAACTTACCATGTATTTTCATGTGTTTACTTTATAAATTGCATTCTGTCAAATATGATCGATTCCATTGTAAATTAATATTTTTTGTTTATATATTTATGGATGATTAAATCCACCGACATTTCATCCGGCATGTATTCAGCAAAAGTAAACAGTTCGATTAATCTGAAAGAAAATATATTTGTGTTTTTCTTGCAGAGATGCTCCGAAATGTTATTAAACTTTTACCCATCCAGTATAGAATGTATATTTTGTATAAATCAATAAAACGAATAAACATCTCTTGGAAATGTTCTTTGCTTTCATAGTCAGCAATTTTGAAAACTTGATATATAATCTCTCTTGAGGTTGACACTTTTCTTATTTTTCTTTTGTTTTTAGTAATCATCTGTCGATTGTAAGTGTCGACTTTGCTAAGAGCAAAATTGAAGTGTGCGTCTGAAATTCATTAAAGTTAGAAATTTCAGTAAACGTTAGAAAATTTCAGTTAAAGGTGAAGCAATTTATTTTTCTTTAGAGTGATAACTTAAATTTATAGCGAACTTTAGCTATGTCTGCTCCACACGTTGTGTCCTTGTGTGAGCTTGTGTGAATATGTGAATGTGTTTGTGAGTGCACATGTGTGTGTGCGCGCATGTGTATATGTAAGCTGGAGACTAACGTGACTGTTATTAACCTAAGGCACTGCAGACAACGTATATAACAATATAAAAGCATACAGGGACGCGCGTACACACACACACGGGAGTATGTACACAAACATACACATCTACACACACACACACACACCTACACACGGGAGTATATACACAATCACACATCTACAAAGACACACATACACACTCAAACATATAAATATATACATATATATCTGTGTGTGTGTGTGTGTGTGTGTGTGTGTGTGTGTGTGTGTGTGTGTGCCTGTGTACATCAGGATAATGCTCGGCCGTATACAGTGAGGATGACATTCCAAGGGCTGGAGAAATTTGAACGGGAAACGATGACACACACACCATATTCAGTGGACATTGCCCCATATGATCATCATTTATTCCGCATTCTTGAAAATCATTTGGACGGAAAACATATGAAGTCTGTAGATGATACCAGAACAGTATTGGACGAGTAATTTTCGTTACGGACAATTGAATTTTGCAAAAAGGGCCTTGGAAGTGTACCAGATAGATGGAAGCATTGTAGAAAACTTAGGAGAGTATATTTTAGATTACAAAAGAACTTATTTATCTTAATTTTGCAAAATAATAGTAGAAAAAACCGCATTATTTATGGGATAACCCAGTGTATATATATATATATATATATATATATATATAAAATTAATAGAGGGTAGGAAAAATTATAGACATTTTTTTCTACCAGTAGCCTAGTATGCATACAAAGTCAATAGACACATTTTTCATATAAAAAAATAGTGTACATTTAAGTACAAAGAGGACTGTTTGACTGTTCTTTCTAGTATGTTTGGCAACCTGCTAAGTCTCACCTCTTTGTACTTAACTGTATACTAATTGATATATATAT
>NC_068981.1:92656364-92664615 GCF_001194135.2 Octopus bimaculoides
ATATATATATATATATATATATATATATATATATATATATATATATATACATAATTAATAATATCAAGGTAATAAGAAACACCCTATAGTATTTATTCTTTGGTGACTTACTCATTAAATGACCGTAACTGATTTCTATCTCCCAGAGGTAAAGAGTTACATTTGCCTTCGGCTTTAGAGGCTGACGAGACGTCCATGAGGGTAAACCTTTTGTATGTAGTCACTCCATCACCGGACATACACTAAACTACATATAATATAATATGTATTATATTAGAGGAAAAAGGACATCAAAAACTAAGGCAGGACGAGTATCTCAAGTTATTTAGAATAATTTAATTGGGTTAAGGTGAATTTGAAGTCTTACAGCTATCTCTGGGATATCCCAACTGATAGGCTAACATGTCCGTACACTGGATATTCCGTCATCAGCGACAAGGTGGATATGTATGAAAGTTCTGGATAGGGAAATTCACAGTTTATAAGGAATAAAATAGAAGATTAAAGAGTAAAAGTAGGTAGAGGTCTACAGACAGAAGATGACTTCTATCTGATTTTACCATTTATTCTTCTATATTATTCGGTATAAACGGTGAATTCCCCTGTCTAGTACTTTCATACATATATACCTTGTCTCTGATGATGGAATACCGAGTGTATGGACATACTAGCCTATCACTTGGGATATCCCAGAGACAGCTGTATGACTTGAAATTCACCATACTCCAATTAAACTATTCTACATGGGTTGAGATTCTGGTCTTGTTTTTGTCTTTGTTGTCATTTTACCTCTAATATACTATATACCCACTAATATGGAAGCTTAATACGGATCCCTAGCTCCAGCCTCAGCTGTGAACGTGGAATCTAACGGATGACCAACTATAGCACTTACTCAGCGTACTTGTTCCTTTAGATCACCAGTGAACTAAACTCCTCATATTATATATATATATATTTAACTCTTATCTGTACCAACAGCGGTGCTAGTCACATTCGTAACCTCTATTAATATATATATATATATATATATATGTGTGTGTGTGTGTGTGTGTGTGTGTGTGTGTGTGTGTGTGTGTGTGTGTGTGTGTGTGTATGCATGTTAATAGAGGTCATGAAAATGACAGAGGGTACTGCCTAGCACCGTTTTTGCTACACATGAGAGTTAAACTAAATCAAAGCTACAAACTCACTACCTTAAGTGGGTGACAAAGGGAGATAAGTCACCAGCGTACATAGCCGGATTGTAATTTCGGATTTTGACGTAGACCCTCTTAATCCTCATCAGCGGTCCTTAGCCCCTACAGTTAAGCTTAACTAGTCCTTTCAGTCTTATAAGAAAAACCGTTGAAAACGCGTGATGATTTCTAAAACAGTAAAAGTGCAAAGAACGAATTAGAAAGGGTGGCTTATTAGCAATTAGGACCTAAAGGCAAAATTAATAGAGGTTACAAAAATAACAGACGGTACTAACTAGAATCACTTTTGCTAATGATAAGAGTTAAAGTAGCTCAAAGCCACCAACTTCACTGTCTTAAGTAACTGACAAAGTGAGGTAAGTTCCCCGCGTAGATAGCCGGATCGTGATTTCGGATTATGATGTAAACCATCTAATCCTCATGAAATAACTACCTCCACTCCGTTTCCTGGAGGAAGTGTTATTGATACAGAAATAGACCGAGCAACCATTCAAACACATCGGCAAGATGCCCAGAACAAATTCTCATCATCGGCTCTTAACCCCTTTTGTCGGTCACTTAAGACAGTGGGTTTGTGGCTTTGAGTTAATTTAACTCCTATCTTTAGCAAAAGCGGAGCTAGTCAAGTATACTCTGTCACTTTTTTGACCGCTATCAATTTTGCCTTTAGATTCTAATTGCTAATAAGCCACCCTTTCTAATTTGTTCTTTACACGTTTACCGTTTTGCAACGGTTTTTCTCGTAAGACTGACAGAGATAGTTAAGTCTAACCGTAGACGCTGAGTTTGTGGCTTTGAGTTGGTTTAACTCTTATCTTTAGCAAAAGTGGTGCTAATCAGTACCCTCTGTCACTTTTGTGACCTCTATTAATTTTGCCTTTAGAGTCTAACTGTTAATAAAACACTCTTTTTAATTTGTTATACACACACGCACACACACACACACACACACATACACACACGCACACACACACACCTATGTATATTTGAATGTAACATAATATTAACATTCTACGAAGAATATCTTACGGCTTCTAAACATACCACGCGAATTCACATGCACGCGAGCGCACATACAAAGACATACATATATGTGCAAATAAATATACACACTAATACGCAAACATACACACATACACATATAAATATATATACATTTACATATAAATTTGTACAGAGTTTAACTATTTACAGTTTAGGAAGCATCACATTGTTGGATATGTGATGTAGAAAAACGTTTGTACATTTATAATTACCAAGGTGAATCCGATAATGAGGAAACATAATTTCCTTAATTGAAAAGTAGACTGAATTATACATCACACACATAATACACTGCTTGTGAAAGTGATAAATGCTTTCCAGCGCCTGACTGTTGCTTTTAATTTACACTGTGTTTTACATTATCCATCACGTTCGAAAATCGCTAACATTTCTAGTAAATGCTGAGAAAGCAATTAAATATTGCCGTATGCTAAGTATAAAATTGACGCGAAGAAATTTGAGTAAATTAAACTAATATATTTGTATTCGATTGTGCTATGTGAAGACATTTGGTTATTGATTTGGGGCTTTGGTAAAACAGTAGGACTCTTGGGACAAAGCTATAGTTGATTTAATTGACTTGTACTTATTTAGTCAACCTCAGAAGGTTTAAAGCTGAGATTTATGGATAATGCGATATTTTATTTTCCTTCCTCCAAATCGTTAGACTCCTAGATAAACAAAATTAATCATAATATCCGTTGTTGTTTATTCCCTACACTACAGTTTTATTGTGTTACAGTCATTGTATATGATTGTGTGCGTTCGGGCTTATGCCAATTTGTATGCATGTGTGTACACGCGCACGCGTCTATATGTTTGCCCCAGCGTGGTTTCAGTCAAATGACTGAAACAAGTAAAATATATAACATATTTTAATATAATATAATGTAATATAATATAATATATATATATATATACACACACACGCACACATTCATTCGTATATGTTTGTGTGAATGCGTATGTGCCTCTGTGTGTGTGTGTGTGTGTGTGTGTGTGTGTGTGTATGTGTGTGTGTGTGTGTGTGTGTGTGTGTATACAAGTAAACAAATAGTTACGTAGGTAAGTAGGTAGTTAGCTACGTACCTTCATACTAGTATTAAAGCTATTAATTCTTCGAATGATAAATCTTGATAGACTCTATTGTTATGTGCCCAAAGGTCTCATTTGTTCTAAGTACTACTTGGCTGCATTAACGTCAGTGACTGGTCAAGCATATCTGTGAGTGATATCCATGGTGGCACACCAGATGGATTATTCCTTTCTTGCGATTATACATATTTGAGATTTCGCATATCCGATCGATTCTGCAATTAATGATTTGGGGCTTTCTCTAGCTTCCCTTATCGCAGCTGAAATGTCCTGTGCTTAGATATTGTATTCCATGACATTTGTTGTCTCTTATACTTGCGTTACTGGCAGTGCCGGCCGCTAGTAATGATTATAAATTGGTGCATTTGTTATTCCACTGTAAGTTAGTCAAACAATGCATTGCACCCACTGAGATTAGCTTTTGATAAAGAGAGCTACCATACTCACTATTTGAGAAAAAGGAATTACAGCCATGATAGGCATCTTGTATTTGAATGAGATGTCGCACAGGTATTTGTGCAACAGTTGATATGGAACTGATCTAGTATTTTCAAGTCTTCGACACCACGTCCAGTTCTTAACATTTGGAAGTGTGGGTAAGAAAATTATCCGTTGTGCACTGATCTTCATGCTAAGGCGCATTTGATCAGCTGGTCATACGTAGCTTAAACCTGCTTTTTGTGTCTTCCATTCTGAGAGAAGAAACTTCATTACCCAAACAACCAGAATTCTGGTTACATTTCAACTATCCTTCATTGGAATTTTACGATTGGGTCATGAGAATTTCAGATTTTGATTGCAAAATTGTTTGTGTCGTCTCGAAGTTGATAATGGAAACGGTATAAATAGTTTCTCTAGCTAAGGTAATGTATATTTTTAAATACTATGATGTATGTCTCGTACTTTATATATACATATTTACTTTATTCAACGTAATTTTTTTAATGGTCGTTAGGGAGAAACTGTATATAAAATGGACTCTCGGTATATTAATCAATAGTTTGGTATTAAGTGCTGAGGTTTCCTATAGCAATGATTTTTTTATATATAAGACACTACAATAGAATTATATAAACTGTGATGATAAATGTCTGTGTGGAGGAATGTAAAATATAAATTTGAGGAATATATTTAGTGTAGCATATGAAATAAGACAGTAGTTGAAATATTTATAAATGTGAGGACCTCCCACTTTTGTGTCTCACTTTTCACTCACTTTAGTTTAGGAGAACACAAAACAATTTGGGGAAAATACAACACTAAGAATTAATGTTAAGGACCTAAGTAAATGCCAAAAGCTTTCTTTTATGACACGATGTGGAAACATAAATTGTTAAAATAGGTTAGAAAAATCCCTTGATAGGGCACTTTATGTAAAGTCATATGCCCCCCCCCCGCCCCTATTTACTAATACTTATGTTCATCTAATAAATTACCAGTGAGATGGTTCAGAATGTATTGTAATATTGATTTACAGTTTCTATGAAAATCAATAGTGAAGCTTGTCCTTTTCAGCATCCATAGTGTTATGCATGACCGATTTTAGAATCATAATATTATGCGGAATCCCTTTTATAGTTCCGTTAGGTAGATAAATCAGGATAAATAGTGTAACTTTGTTTTACTCCAACAACAAAATAGTACACTGCTGCTTCAAAAGGACACTGCAGACAAAATTAGCTCTATATTTTTTCAGCGATTTCTAATTTGAAGTTAACAGTTCATTATCAGATATCGAAAATAGACAAAATGGTTAATTAATTTTACACAAATCCCTTTAAGTCTCGCATTTAAACTATGACTTGATAAATGCGTCAAGACGAACGCCGTGTCTATCGCCGTCCATACGAATTTCGAAAACATAATTTTTATCTAAGTAATCCATCAAATGAAAAAAATAGAGTACTCCACTAAAGCATCATAAACTAATGGGCAACCACGTGATCAGTGTCTTGGCACCCAATTGAATATGAGATACCATTTTGCAAAGCACACAAATATATAAATAAATATGTTATGTATGCATGTGTGTGTGCGCGCGTGTGTGTGTGTGTAAATATATATATGTATATATATATACATATACAAAGACAGAGCGAGAAAAAAAGAGAGAGCAAGGGAGAGAAAGAGTGAAGGAGAGAGAGGGAGGGAAAAGGAGACAGACAGAGAAATGTATATAGATTAGAAAATGTAAAAATATGTAGATAGATAGATCACAGATAATATAAGACAAAGGGAGAGAGGGACATGTGTGCATATATTTTCCTAAATATATTCACAGACAACTTCTTTTGTTACTTTTATTTTGTTTTCTGTGGTTAGCTTCAGCGCTCCTAAGTTGCAGTAGCAAAACCGAATCAAGAAGTCATTGCCTCAGCATATTGAAAGACAAGGATGATATATTGTCAGAATTATTTAAATACGGGTCAAATTCTATGTTTATTTCAATGTCATAAGAATTTGAACTTAAATTTAACCGCTATGTTTTGTTTTTCATCCCTCCAACAGGGGTGAATTACATTCTTGCTATTTCCCTGTTTTACCTATAGAGATTGATTGTTCTCCTCCAGTGGGAAGAAATATAATGTCATCCTAACTACTAAGATTTATTTAATCTGCTCTTTGTGTCCCGAACTTTTATATTTTGTGCTCGTGTTAGATGTCATTTCTAGAGGTTTTCAAAGCAATATTAATCTGATATAGGAAACAGTTTGAACACAATCACGTTCTAAGTAAGTTTTTGTTTACCGACGCGTTTATAACTTGAAACAAATATTGTTTACGCCCTAACCTAACAGCTGCATAGAAAATATTTTTCAATTCGTTACTTGTTATATGGATCTAAATATATGTATAACTAAATAATGAATTTTGTTGAACTGCTGATTCCATGATATACCTATATTGAGCAATATTGATTTACGAGTGATATTAAGGAAACAAAGTTATCGACAAAAGAGTGAATTTTTGAATTATATCGATATTTCTGCTATTGAGCGAAAAATAAAGACAGTTTTTAAATTTGAAAGTAAAGTCTCTCTCTTTTAAAGTAAGAAACATGTATATATTTTTTGTTTTCACTTTTCTCTTCATATATTGTATATATGGAACAAAAATAAACAAAAAACTATGAATATGCAAATGTTTAAAATAATTAATATCAATAATTCAAGAATCGTAACTCACATTTGATACATTTTATTTCCAGCTTGAAAATATTTCGAAATTTATCTTTAAACGTTTCTTTGTTATTCTTTTCTTTCTATGTGAAAAGAAAGATCTTAAGGATTAAGTGAAACGACAATATAAACTTATGTTAGAACGTTTGCGTCCGTTTGAACCATAACGTACATCTCATTTCTTTCTTTGTTCTTATCTAAAATGAAGTCAATTGGCAATTCTTTAAAACAGTTAGTATTCCAAAAAGCGCTGGCTTTGTTTTCTATTTTTAACTTTTCCCAGTTTCAGGTTGAGTGTTTGATAGTATGTCATCTGCTTTAAAGATCGAAATAGTTTGATATTTGCCTATAAACTACTCGGTTTTTCCTATCGATTTTCGACATAGTGCATAAACTACATAGCTTCTTAATTTAATTTATTTTCACTTTTAGAGAGCTATGTGTTAATGGCCATGGATTGGTCATTTTTTCCTCATAATATGTGTAGTGTTTTCTCCTTATTTAATGATTATTCTTTGGTGTAGTTATCTTGAAGCTTGTAATTCATTATTTCCTTATTCACAGAAACATAATTTTATGTTTATGAAACCATAGTCAGTTACTTTAAGTTTATTTACAATGGGTAATACCCAACTTAAGAACTTACAAAATTATCTTTACAAATTCAAAGAAAAATAATATAAAGAGTTTAACGAAATAATTGTATGAATGTTCCGATAACACAAGGAAAATTAAATTGAAACTGGAACGTCTGCTTCGGATGCAGATACTGAGATCAGATAATTGGAATATAACACCACAAACAGATATTAAGGAATCGCATTGAATGTGCTCAAGTCACTGTTCGCAATTTGTGGTACTTCTCTAGTCGTATGAAAATGCGCCCTCATTATTATGAGGACGAGACAGGTATGTCTATACCCACAGTGGCTCTAAGCAGTATAATGTGGAAAGAAGCTCGAATATTTTATCTTACTGTCTAGCTAGTACTTAAGGTTTATGTACTGGAAGATATTTTATATATATACATAGAAGAAAATGGATATAATAGCAATGGGAAACTCGTTGTTTTCGCTGGTATGTCTTTAATTAAATAGATAACAAGGAAGAAGAAACAGAATATGCAAATACATACAGATGCTTATGCGTATATGCATACATACAAGCATACTTACATAAAGCATACATACATACATACATACATACACACGCACGCACACCTACATACATATACATAAACGTAATGATTTAAATGAGGAAAGGAGGAATCTAATTAACATTTCAATTGTTTCCGTAAAAGGAGTTTGATCTATTTCATATCTCATACAATGTTATCTATTACATGCCATAATATATGGAAATATCTAGCAATAATCCTATTAGCTTCTTCAGATGTCATAATTTGGAGTTACGATCGATCAAATGAATTACTCACTCTACTGCATCTTACATAGGAATGGTGCAGTGCTCAGCCGTATAGGATTCGAAGACTTACGGATATCATTTTGATTTTAGAACAATACAGCTATCTACGACCCTATATAATATGCTAATGAGGCGATAGCCAGGATTTTAATCATCCTCTCCAACTAAATGTATATATACATGTATATATTTATATATACAGGTAGATATAGGTATGTACATACATGTATGTATATATGCATAAACTCATTTATTATTTGTATTGATATATATATATATATATATATATATATATATATATATATATAT
>NC_068981.1:92665084-92675858 GCF_001194135.2 Octopus bimaculoides
ATATATATATATATATATATATATATATATATATATACATACACAAACTACTTATAAATTTCACTTGTCTCTTTAGAACTGACCCTCACCAACGTCATAATTTGTTTCTGTGGCTGTTGAGTTTATTTTTAAGCTTTTTGCTTTGTTTTGCGAGAGAAACTACGTATCTTAGCTTATAAAGTGTTACTGCAACATTAGAAGCTAGGCCATCCGACTTCGATCAGAAACTTTCAAGGTTTATTGTTTACAATACTCCCTACGTGGTGCAGCTACGGTGTTGCTCTGTGACGTTACGGGTCATGAGAACTGCCATGTCTTACCCTTACAGATGTAACTCCAATTCTTGTCTGCACTGAGCACCTTCTTATATTATGTCACAAAGTTGACTAGTACTCAGTTGTCGACATTGTTAATGATGATCCTGAAACTGTCCCTCGTGTTCCTACTTAGTAAAACGCTAGGCGATTCGCATATTGGCACTTGTATTAAACATAGTTGAACGTGGCATTCTGTTTTAAATATTACACTTATATTGCCACACGCCTTCCCACTGAATGTGATAACACTTAAAATATGAAACATAGCTATTTATATATCAGCAGTACTTCTTCTCAATAATTCTATTCTTCGATATTTTCATTATTATCAACCTTTTTACTCAGTTTTAGCAGTATTCGTCATATAATGAGCTTTTCTTCTCAACGCATTAACGTCGTTTCTTTTAATTTTTAGCTTTTTTATACATGTTACATTTTTGTTCCCAGTCCTTTCACAGTTTTTTTTAATATCTCACGCCCTGTTTTATATTTCATAGATTGGTTGAATACGAAAATAAATGTTTGCTTTTTCAATTCTTTTATTGTTTACTCTATGTACTTCATTATTTTTTTATTCTCTACTTAATATGCTTGTGTTCCTATTGTTGATAATATCTGTGTATTTGTATTCGTATTTGCAAAGGAAACTTACGCTTATCACGCTAAATATATTAATGTAGCTTTAAGGCATTATATTCAAAATGCAGTATTTAATGTACTTGTTTTCTTGTCTTATCTTGATAATTTGCGAATATCATAACTATATCTTTATACTGAAACTGCCAGAATATTTCTCCATTTGTTTTTACCTTGTTCTATTCAAGAATTAATGCAATATGTCAATAATATTCTTTCTCTGTTTATCTATCATTTGTATATGGTGTACGCAATTTAGATCATTTATTTCTTACCAATTATTTTGTGTTTTGTCTTACTCTGTCATCTCGGTACCTTTATCCAACATTGTTTGGTTTTATTAGTTTCATCTCTTAAAGAAACTCATCTCGTTTTCTTTATCTATCACAGATTACTGTTCTTATTAGATTTTTCTATTCAATTTTTTTCAGAAGTGAACATCATATCAATTACGCTACTGAATGCACGGCAAGTAAATTGTTTCGAGTTGTTTAGCGTTTACATCTTAGTATAGATCCGCCTCACCATCACAGCATCATTTTCCTTATTATTCGAATCCAGTATAGTTTATTATTTTAGGTACATATTTTGACCTTAGCCCAAATTTACTTCAAACATTTTCCCTAAAAGAAATGCATTATATTTGTTAATGTTGCATTCTCTTTGTAACTTAAAAAGTTGTTGCCCTATATTCACGCAATGTTTTATGCTTATTTTTTTCTATTCTTGGCACAAGGCCAGAAATCTTTTAGATCCACCTCAGTATGCTACTGGTACTTAATTTATCGACCTTGAAAGCATGAAAGGCAAAGTCGACCTCAGTGGAATTTGAACTCAGAACGTAAAGACAGTTCAAATTCCACCGAGTTCGACTTTGACTTTCATCTTTTCGCTGTCGATAAATTGAGTACCATTTGCGTACTGGGTGGATCTAATCGACTGGCTTCCTCCCCCACAATTTCGGGCCTTGTGCCTAGAGTAGACAAAAAGAGAAAGAATGTTTGATGTATTATATTGGAATTGGCGCTGTTGTTTTCAAACACCACTGGTAAAACAAATTGTACAATTTATGCTATTTTCCGATCCCTTTTTCTTCTCTACATTTTGTTTAACTTTAATTATCAATAATTGATCATCGCCTTCATAAAAATATCCCATCTCGTTGTATGCAAATAAAAGATTCTTTTTCTTTCACGTAAGCATTTATCTTTTGCTAGATTATTTCATCTATTCTATTGTAAGAATGGAAGGTATGATTATAATTTGAGGTATATTTTATTCAGTTGTATATAGCAGGAACATTCCTTATAATAATGAATACATTCAAGTGTTGACTCTCGTTAATTCAAAAAATTAATGTCCTTCAATAGCTTTGTAAGTGACATTTTAAAGATGTATCATTTCCTTTGATATGCTATCGGTTTATGTTTTGAAACACCTGAAGTATTTCTTGCATTTTTATTTATTGCCGCGATTTTGCATTTGCTGAACTCATTTTTAAAGAAAAATCTTACACGTTACGTTTCCCTTGCACTACATAATCCTCTCTATCATTTTTTCAACGTGTTATATTAGTCTGCTTCTTTTTTTCTAACCTGTCTATTGGTAAAAATCGTTTTTGATTAGCGTTTAAATTGTTTGCATTGTTGACATAAACATTGTCGATTTTTTTTATAGTTCTTATCGATTTATCGAGTATTTCGTCTTTTATTTGTTCTTTGATTTCGGATGTTCTTTCTATATTATTTTTTGTTTCTGTAATGATTTCTAGTTTTCCAATGCTGTTCTTTTGCTTTGTTGATTAACTAAATGAGTGATAGATATTTCGTTTTCTATTTTTTCCCGCTTGCTTGTTTTCTCGCTCTTTTCTCGATTTTATATGTCTATGGGATTATATTTGAAGAAATATTTGCTTCGTTTTATGAATACTGGGAGTGTTGCATAGAATGTTTGATTTGTGATGGTAATACTGAATTTTGCATATACTTTTACAATTAAAATACCACCACACCTGGCCACACCACAATTCATGTGCCAGCATATTACAACAGTAAACATCAGGGATATTGACACCTGGCAGATTGGTCACCAGTAGGTAGTGAGCGCCGACGTGCCTAAAAAATTCCGTGACGGTATATAAGTTTTCATGACACTCCGCCTCCAACAGCTGGGATATTTCGAATCTCTGCTTAGTTATGTGTGAACAAACAAAAGCAACGTGATGTGTGGTGTAAAACAGATAACTCAGTTGTAGCTATTAGATCAATTTTCGGTATTGCAATCATGAACAAATATAAAAAAGCAAATAAAGGTGTAGAAAAGATAGTAGATAGTGGCAAATGCAGTAAAATCTGCAACATGGTTACATGTCTATAGGAATGAGCGTCTGTTTCGTTCTACATGAAACTATTCAATTAATCAAATGGATCTTTTTTTTAAACTTCAGCTGCCTCTATAGATTTGCTATGCATATATTTTCATTTATTATTTGCATTAGTGCGAATGGACATAACAATTGCCTTTTCAGATTCATTGTTATTAGTGATATCGAAGCTGTTAATGTTCCTCGTGAACTCATGCAAATTTTCGGCAGCAGAGAAAGCATGACTGTAAAGACATATGCCTGCATAGAAATGGCCAAGGATGATAATTTGGCCTGGCTTACTGAAAAAATTGTTCAGCTACTCTCCCAGGTGATACTATGAGATATGGGAAAACGTTTTTCATTTTCTTCAGTTCCAACGATTTAAAAATCTAGTTATTTAATTTTCAACGAGATAAGGTTGATGCCATATGTACCGAGAATTCCGCTTTGGAACAGGCAATCTTCTTTTAATATCACCCCTTATGCTACGTGATACGAATTAAATGCGATGCCACTGCGTGAGTATCTATTTGAAAATGCTAATATGTACGTCTTAACATATTTTGTGATCTTCACATTAATATTAATATTTGCTCTCATTATTGCAATATGTTAATTATATTTTTCAGCATAATTTGATTTTCTTGCAGTATTACTGTAAAAATTATAACGCTTTTTATTTACATCAACATTGATGATGCGTATCAGAGCGCAATAAAGATTTGAATCAGCTTTGTGATAATACAACGTTTAGTCCAAGTCCTTTATCTTGCCGCTTGACTGTATTCATATGTTTTAGGTGACACATGTCATTTCATACATGTTGCTCACACAAGTATCCAATAATCAACGTAGAGGAACGAGAGGAACATGAAAGCAATTAAGAATCTATGAGCGGTATTTCAGAGTTGGGAATGTTCAGACATTCCTGATGAGTCAAACCATATTCATAATGCGCTATCGTGTGTATCAATGAACGCATAAATTGTAATGGCCGGAAGTTCAAGTTCTCGACTGGTACAGAGCGAAGAACACCTAGAAGACAAATAACTAATAATAGTAAATGTAGTAGTATACAACAGATATGATAATGGAGAATGGAGAGAAGACAGTTGACACAAATTACAAGCTCCATAATTTCGTTTTTATTCCAGTCCAAATTGAAGATCACAAAATTCCTGCAACATATTTTGAATATGTTGGATTTATTGCAATGTTAGAGAAACGCGAGGCGGCAATACTAGTCTACACGGAAGTGGAAGCAACCCAGGTTACTGGTGTACCAGAGGTTATTTGCATGAAGAAGGTTTATGACACCCACTATTTTTTATCGCAAATTCTGTGAGTTGACGTGAGTGGATGTAGAGAGAACAAATCCAAAATGTTATTTATATGATAAAGTAGTTTTCGAGTGAGCATTTCTCAGCACTTGTAAAGATGCGCATAGAATGCCGATTCCGATCGCCGCTTTTCACTGTTGATAGAAGCTCACGGGCCACTGCAATTAGAAAAGCATTAGCAATTGCAGCAGCAAACAGAAACAATTTCTACTAAAATTATACCAAGAACAAAAACTAATGCAGGAATTCCTAACAACAAGGAGATAAAGAATAGACGTTTGAAAGTAGTGACAGGGCATGAGTGGATCAGAAGAAAGAGCGATTTAACCTCCTCTCCTGAAATGTGCATTGGCTGTATCAAAAACAGTGATGCTGAAAATAACTTTTGTTACAAGTCAATCAGGAAGCGAAATGAAATAACAAGCAAGAGACAACCATTACAATAGTATAAAATGGTCTATAATTAAAAGAACCACAGCAATAACATTAACAAGAGCAAATAGTATGGTCCAAAACTAAAACAAATGCACAGAACGACGGCAGCAACCCAAAGACAAACAGAAATGGTGCTAAATGAAACCGAGCTACACGTTAATTCGACAATAACAGAAAAACAAACATAGCTTAAAGGAAAAATGCACATACTTATCAGTAACGATCAGTGAGGAAAACACAATTCACAAAGGAACATATTTAGTGAATTATGCCTGTGAATTTGAGATCATTCGCTCAGAAAATATCTGCGGTAAAGCAAACTCTTTGATGAGTATAAAAATCAAAAACCCTCAAAGAGTATAGTTGTGAGCACTACAGTAAGACTGTCTATAACTCTAAAGAATGTTTTCCCCGTGGTGCAGGGGCTTTAAATATATCGCAGATAAGAAGAATTGCTGCTAATCAAAGAAAGTAAAACTACACTTTTCAGTTTCTTCTCATCCTGCTTACTGCAAGATATGATTGTTAGAATACATGCAAATTAGTGTCGACTATTTAACACACTTTGCAACGTTCAGATTTGGTGAACGTCCTCCAAGCCAGAATCTCCGCGATGCACTCTTTTATTCTCCTTCTGGCTTCAACTTTGTGGTTTAACCTCTTCCGGAGGCCTTTCATCAAGTAGCAGTGTTCTTTGGACATGGGAATAATTCAGGACAGCCCGAGCTATCTATCCTAGAATATTATTCAAGACGGGCATCATGGGTAATTTCCAAATGTTCCTTGAATGACAGTACTGCAAGGACACATTGCCTGTTCGGAAGGTTGCTAGCAGAAGAAAAAATGCCTCCTTCGCTTCTCTGCTAGTGTTGTTAAGTCTTCTCAGACACGGACCGTAAACAGTCTCTTCTCTCTATTGTTTTATGCATTCTGTAGATCTACAAGCGTTTCCTAGCGGTATTAAGCCCCTGTCTCCTGTGTTTGTTGAAAACGACTCTATCATAATAATATGTACATACTGAATGTGGTTATTATTTTCCGTGATTTCCTACGAAATTTTGATCGTTCAGTTAGTGACCAGTTAAGAATTCTGAAAAATACCTCAAACCACTTTTTTATTGCAGTCTTTCAGTTGTTTTTTGTAATGTTCTCTCCTGATGCGTATGTGTGCTGTACGTTGTCTAGTTGATAAATTATAAATTGCTGCCTTGATTTTGGTATAATTTTATTTCTTCGTGTAACGTGATATTAGTATATTTATTAGCTTCTTAATTTTCATGGTTGGCTTGGAGAATTGTGTACACTTGAAGAATTATATATACTCGGTTCTACCACAGGAGCTTATAAGAGATCTGAATCGCAGAAAGAAAGCAAAGCTGAACATTTCAAAATGAACTGGGAACAGTAATGTAATATTAGATAAATAAACAAGGACAACAGATTTAGTCAAAGCTTAAGCTCATAAATATCTACGAAGCATTCTTAGATTACACTCCAAATGTCGAAAAGCTTTGTAATGGCCTCAGTGTTTAAAGAAGCTCGTAAAACGATACATTTTGGCTATTCCTGGAACGACTACCGATTAGAAATTTTTTTTTACCTATTTTTTTACAACAATGAGAACAATGCCAATGGACACAGCATTACAACCGCTCCATTATAATTCAAGTTTCCATCGTGTAGCAATGTGTTTTTTCATGATTCTTATATTACGTTACCCTCGTATATCTAAGCATAATGTGATTATATTCTTTCAAAGTATTTCCCTAGATATAAGATATTTTCATCCTAGGATTAGTGACTGGCATATTGCGGAAATTTATAATGGTGCTTGATACTCATGACATTTACGTTCTCATAAAACTAGACATACGCAGTGATAAAAGTTACATTCTCTTTGTAAGCAGAGCCACTATAATTACAAGTGTGTATTTAGGGATTCGAATTTATAATGATATCTTTGTACAGCAAATATTATACTTTTCATATAGAAGCAGTGTTCTTAACAAGCAAATTATAGTTCAGAGCTGATTCTTTTATTTTAGTGTTAAAGGAATATCAGCACGATAGGTGCACTAAGTCTGAATTCCACTCTCGTGAGGC
The DNA here is from genome assembly GCF_001194135.2 of Octopus bimaculoides. Classification (NCBI taxonomy): domain Eukaryota; kingdom Metazoa; phylum Mollusca; class Cephalopoda; order Octopoda; family Octopodidae; genus Octopus; species Octopus bimaculoides. Next base: position 92,672,281 of record NC_068981.1, read on the forward strand.
AGAAAATGTTTGTAAGCATGACTACAATGTTATCGAAAATGAGAATATAACATGCATAATAAAGCAGGTGAAATTTAAAGAAAGTAATCCTGAAATTTGGAAGGACCTCATTTTCGGAGAACCACTTTGTTGATCATGTTTAACCCATGTCCTAGTTAAGTACTTACCTGGCACAAGTGTTAACCATTGTTATGAAGGTTGTTCTCCCAAAGTGAGGTGTTTCCATTGAACAAATCTTAAAATTCATTGACTATTATACAGTTGACTCATAAATTGTTTGGGATTCCAAAGCTAATAAGGCCCTATATGAGAGGAGATTTATTACGAGTACCAGTAGGTGTATCAATACACTGCTGTCTGTATTAGTAATGTAAGAAGTGTTCATGCTTCCCACGCTTTACCATTATCGATATTCAATGGTAGTGTCTAGGTGTTGAAGTATAATGTTATGCAGAAGACAGCTAGTTTATATGGTGTTTAATATTGGTGTGCTTGTTTATTTGTGAGTGTTGTGAATAATGCATTGAATGTTGTTATTACGGCTGCGGGAACAATTGAAAAGGATTTTGTTTTATACTCTGTTTCTGTAGGTTTCTCTATTTGTTATTCCTTTGAATTACGTTAGTTCGTTTCATGTTTCTTTTGTTTTAATCATGATTCGACGATCGTTACGTGGAAGCGTTTATTGGCTCATATTCTTTAACAGTTCTGTATGCTAACAATTCTAAGGTGATTAATCATTAGGTTATTACTTTTTCTTTTCCATTTTATGTCCTTGTAACCAATGTTTTCTTTTTCATTTACTACATTGTGTGCGTTTGTTCGTTTTAGCCTCAGTGTCTTTAATGTGTGTACTTTTCCATGTGACAAAGTACATTCAGATCATATTTTTCTGTTTTCTATATGCTATGTTTTAATTTCGAGATTTGGTAGCTATACACATTAGATGATTTATGCCAGTACTTGTATTTAGGATTTGTAATCATACAGTCCAAATAATGAACATATTGCTCTTATATTTGGCTCCTGCTACTCGCAATGTTATGGTAAAGCTGTTATTATATGTTTCTGACGCTTTTAAAATTGCCTGATTGAAAGGTGCTGACTTGGTGTCAAAATTATTATGATATCCATGAAGCAGCTCCTGATGAGTAGATGAAGGATGATGTGCTTATCTATTAGTACGTGTTTTACTGACTATGATACTTTTGCATCTGCTTCTCTCATTGTTTCGTAGCTGATCTTGAAGAGTAGATCAATAAAGGAATATAATTTTGTAGGGAGTTTATAGTTCATGGATTATATGTAACACATACACATACTTATATGGGAAAGTGTCTTCTACTATAGCCTCGGGCCGACCAAAGTTTGTTAGTGGTTTTGGTAGACGGAAACTGAAAGAAGCCTGTCTATATTTGTGTGTCTGTGTTTGTCCACCTACCATTGCTTGACATCCGATGTTGGTGTGCTTACGTCCCCGTAACTTAGCAGTTCGGCAAAACAGAGCGATATAACACATACTAGGTTTACAAAGAATAATTCGATTTGGTCGACTAAATGCGGTGCTCCAGCATGGCCGCAGTCAAATGACTCAAACAAGTAAAAGAATAAAAGAATTTGAAAAATGTATATATATATATACAGATATATATATAATCTTCTATCCTTTACTTTTTTGAGTCACTAGACTGCGGCCATGCTGGTGCACAGCACTGAATTTTTAGTCGAATGTACTGAGCTCAGTAGTTCTTCTGATTTCAGGAAGTGGTACTTATTCTATCAGTTTCTTTTGTTGAACCCCTCAGTTACGAAGACGGAAACACACCAGCACCGGTTGTCAGACGGTGGTTGGGGACAAACACAGACACAAAGTCACATAGAGAACAACAAAGGGGATACCTCTGGACACAATACTAATCGTACTATAGAACCCAACAATACCACCCGCAACTCCTTAACAAATACTAATCTCAGCACCAGCAATAGTAACGAACCGAACACTGATTGTTCACCAAATACCAATCCCCTTACAAGTTCATCCGGTGTACCCCCTACAAACCTATGCACATGCAGACCCCTCCTGTCCTTTAGATAACAGCTGTCTCACAAATAAACATAGTTTATAAGTGCACGGTATCAACCGCCAAAATGTAACTAAATTTATATCAGCTCATGTAGTACCACCTTCAAAGTTAGAATGAATAACCACTCTGGCAGCTTCAAGTCCCAGACAAAATCAAACAGTACTTCGTTATCTCAACTTATTAGTGAACTAACGCTTGATTCTACTCTTCACATTCTCAAGCGGTCCATAGTCACCCACACCAAGCCTTACAGCAGCTATAATAACAAGTGTGATCTCTGCATAGCCAAGGTCTTAGCTATTTTGCAATTCACAGATTGTCTCAATGCACACAACAGTATAATATTCACCGGCAAACATCGGTCACTATATCTATTATCAAAATACGAATGGTTACAACCCCACCCCGCTCTTTTCTCCCCCTTAACCTTCATGTATTTTCTCTCGTATCTACCCTCACTACGACTATGTATTAAACCAACAATATTTCTGCCCTTTAATTATTTATTGTCAATTACAAATCTCTCACCCTATTTTTCTTTACCATCTAAAAAAAAAAGTATTTCCTTTTATTTCAACTCCCCCTCCTTCCTACCCCTCCATCCGTAAACTGAAAAGTATATACGCCTATATACACCTCCATCACTACATACTGTGTTTTGTTTTACATATATAATACCACTCCCTTGCTAATTTCTGTGAATCAGCCAAAAAAGCTCTTTCAATATCAATAGTCAAATAACTGTGCTTAAAACCCTCACTGCTTTATGCAAATACACTTTCCTTCACCCCCACGACGAAATATATTTCCCACCCCCTCCAAATTATTTTTACTTCAAATACTAAATTCCCTTACTGAATTCTATGATTCAGCCAAAACAACTCTATTATTTACTACTAGTCAACTGACCTTGCTCATATTCCTCGTTCCTCTCACTCCCTTACGTTTTTTTCTTTTCTTCTAATACTTATTTCTCCTTATGTTTATATATTCCTCTCATACAGTGCTCTCTACACATTCTAATTGAATCTTTCTTGTGTCAACATGTACCTCCTTGCGACAATGTAGCTTTAATCTAATTAACATATCTTTGGCCTCAAGAGTATCCGGCAGTATACACCTTACTTGGATTTTATCACTTCTGAGGTTCCGCTCTCTATGAAATATATGTAACCCGGATCTGTCCAGCTCCATTACGTAACTTTTGCATTCTTATTTGCACACCCAGCAACTCTGGCCCATAATGTGGAATATAAAAATGAATTTTTTCAGCTTATCTTTCCTTGATATGAAAAAAGAATTCACAATCTTCCATCTCAACAAAACATTATTGTCCCAGAAAGTTGTTTTCTTAGATTTACTTCACATTGCTTGAAGCTAACTTTCGTCCTACACCTCGATCCCTAGATCTTACATGAGCACGCACGCACACACACACGCACGCACACACACACACACACACACACACACACACACACACACACAAACACACAC
>NC_068981.1:92676910-92678651 GCF_001194135.2 Octopus bimaculoides
ATATATATATATATATATATATATAAATTATATTGCATTATATATTATACATACTCATAGATAGATAGATAGATAGATAGATACCACAATATTTTGATCGAATCGCAGTAAACAACTTTTTTTTTATATTCGTTAGTGTTTCCTTGTGATTTGTTCATTCACCTTATTTAAACCTTATTTTTTTGCAAAACAATTTTCATAAAAAGATTGTTTTCATACGATTGTCCTAGATATAAAAGTAGGTAGAACACATTGCCCTTCATACTCATAAAAAAAAAACGAAATTGAAACAATTCTCAAATATAAAAAAAAAAGATGAAATAACATATAAATCAATACTGGAAACATAAATCGTGAATTATGAGACACAGAGATAACGAAATATGTTTTCAGAATAAAATATAAACCAAATATATAAAGAGAAACCAAGGAGTTATGGAGTACAAAATGGTCCCAAGATTAATCCTCAATCAACGATAAAATAGAATTCGGGAAAGAGAATGAAAAATATAAAGAATGAACAAATATAAATATAAAAAGAAAGTAGAAACAAAATATTAGTGTTGTTGACAGGATAAGACACCTCAATATAAATGTATATCACAATGAGTAAAAGACAGTGACCATTATTCAGATATACTAGTGATAAATTTAGGATGAGTTATGTTGTAGCTGATCTGAAGCAATTAGAGCAGACAATTGGACCTGTAGATGACATTATAAAGTCTAAATCATACAAAGGTCTTTTGAAATATATGTACACTGTCACAAAAATCTATTTACAACATACCCACACACTGTAACATACATATTTACAGTCTGAAGCAAATATATATATTTTTTATTTCATGATATTTATTTTTCTTTATATCAATTATTTAAAGTGTTTAACTCGTGACATTTACTTAAATATTTTGCATTGTGCTTCTTGCATTTGCTTTCAGATTTTCGTTCTTTTCATTTTCTGGTAAATGACAGACAATTGTTTAAAATAATGGTTTATCCATACCTTTTACCTTTACCATTATTTGTATGTTTCATTATACTTTATATCTAGAACATTCTATGTTTCCATATTCGATAATTTTACATTAAATTTTATATTATATTTACTCTTTCCACGATAGTTATCATAATTATCATAATATATACAGGCAATATATCTAATATATTTTTATATTCATTATACATCATGAAGCAAGATGCTTTTTTATACTAAGTATAGTTTTTATAATTTTATTGCAGCGAGCGTAATGAAGGAGTCAAAATACAATAATGTGATTTGTGCGATTACTTCAACCTGGGGACACTCTCTTTCTACGTCATAATCTAAAGCAAATTTTGCGTAGATTTATGTACTCTTACGCTTTTAATATCGGAATATGGTACCTTAACTTATGTTGGATAGTAAGCCTGATTTTCCGAAGGTGACATATGTGCAAAAGCTCATTGTAAAACACATACAAATATACATGTAACATAATAGTATAAGAAACTTTGTTTCAACCAGCATTAACAGGTTTATGTGTGCAAGTCAAAGGGGAAAAGCAGCTGCAAATAGACCATCTGCACTGATGTGTAATCTCAAACTTGAAGCATCTGTGGGTTTCTTTGCAAATCGTTGGCGAAATTTAGATGTTACATTCGACATAAGCATTTTGACTGACAAAAAAAGTGAAAGTTATCATATCCTCATGCCTTGAAACCGATGGGAGAGTTCACTATATATATATATATATAT
>NC_068981.1:92679791-92681874 GCF_001194135.2 Octopus bimaculoides
TATATATATAATTGGTTGTCCGGAAAGTTCGTGCCGACTTTTAAAGGAAAGAAAGAGGTCAATAAATACTTGCCCTTACATTTTTAATGAACCTAATATAAACCATTTTGCTGCACAATGCGTCTCCATCCTTCTTTTAACTTGAAAATACCCTCTTTATTTCTATCTATATCAACTACAAAATCTAAGACTAGAAGACTGTGTGTATTCTGAATAAAGGGCAAGAGTGGGTTGACAGATCATGGCTAGGTTTGGTCATATATATTGTCATATGTATCACTTTCCCTCAGGGAGGAAAGAAGACATTAGGAGCAGTCAATTGGATACTGGATATGAGGTAACTGTCTATAAATAGAGGGTGGGTAGGGGAAGATTTTAACTCATGATGTTAATGACTAGTTAAAGGAGCATGATGCTAAGAATACTTAAATGCTAATACAGAGGAAATTTTATTTTGGGTCACTATGGGTGATTGTTTATATATATATATATATATATATATATATATATATATATATATAAAAATAACGTCGACCACTAACGTGGACAGTTAGATGCGCTGGCCTCCTGATAATTATTCGATATTAATTAATATATGACTAATTACCAGATTTTATAATAATATTATATATATATATATATATAGAGAGAGAGAGAGATAGAGAGAGAGAGACAGACAGACTGTCAGACAGACAGACAGACAGTCAGACATACAGACAGACAGTCAGACATACAGACAGACGGACAGACAGACAGACATACAGACAGATAGATAGATAGATAGATAGATAGATAGATAGATAGATAGATAGATAGATAGATAGATAGATAGATAGATAGTTATGCACATACATACACATCCGATGGTCATTTGAACAGTTCATAGACCAACCAAGACACTATCATGGAATCTGACCAGATTAGGGGTATTTCCAGCATTTCCTTCAACCCTTGTGGGCCACACGTGTTTCGCGTCGGTTTTGTAGTGCCTAGATCCCTTTGGTGAAGAAGCTCTCATCTTGTTGGTCAGTAAGGTCATGAGTAAGGTCAGTAAGGCAACACAAGGTAACACCACACCTCATTTCAAAACACTTCCGTATGTATCAACTCACAACCATCGAAACAATGAGGCAAACAACACTATTGTACAAAATCTACCTTTGCTCACTAGAAATCCAAAGATGAACAACATTCTGAAAACACATAAATTCATCAATTGCAAAAAGCATCACAAATCGTTGAAAAGACAAAGGGAAAGCTTTTCAAAGCAACCACAAAACCAACGGCTTAAAAAATGTGGACGCCCAAGCTGTGAAACATGCCCCAACACAGTGGAAGGTTCGGAATTCCTTTCCAAACAAGGAGAGTGGTTCACAATTAAAACTAACTTCACTTGAGTTTTAGAGAACCTAATTTATGCCATAACATGCTCACGTTGTGGACATAACTATCTATATAAGACAGACAAGTATGACCCTGAGATGGAGAACAGGTCCGGTAAATAAGGAACAGATCCGGTTCGCGCAATACAGACAAATTCCTTTAGTGAATAGTTAGAGAGATGTGCAGGTAATATTCAACCAAACTTGACAGTTTTCCCCATCTAATGCAAAGACACAATTTCTAAACAAGAACGTTTAAATAAAACAGACCACGTCTAAATATCAAGGCATAACCAACTTTGGTCTCGGTATATATTTTAATTCATGATCATGATTTAATTCAGTATGTACTCATCACTGTACATATTTCATCTCACTACTTTAGCTGTTGTGTTTTCGTGTATATATATTTATTTATTCCCTCTCCGAAAGCTAAGGAATTACGTCCTCTGTCCCTAATAATAACGATCACCAATTACCTCCCCTAGATTTTTCTATTTGTTGAATCATTCATTCACAAATTTCTCCACACACAAGATGGACTAAAGCCTTCGTAAGAAAATACATAATTATTGTAACTTCCTTGTCATGATTAGCGAAAGTGAAACCGATAGACAAATACTTTATAAGATATATTTTAAAATATTTTTAAACTATGTAAAATATGTGAAATTCATCATATATATATCATATATATATAT
>NC_068981.1:92681884-92686455 GCF_001194135.2 Octopus bimaculoides
ACAACCCACCACGTGGGGATAATCAAAATTCTTTCCTATTTTTTACTATGTGTGTGTGTGTGTGTGTGTGTGTGTGTGTGTGTTTGTGTGTGTAATTATGGTTGTAACTCCTGAAACTCAGCTGGATGCGTTGCTGGAAAACCCACTTGCGACTCAGTAGACCGATTCGGACAGACCATTGCTCACACCCATATAGGTAACCGAGCATAGGTAGCGCTATGCGATCACAATACGAAACAACTGAAGTTAACACTAATAAAATGGAACTTTAGAGGCCACTTTTATGTGCATGGCGTCTCTCGCCCGTCAGTATATGGAACAGACTTGCTCGCCTCTATACTGAATAACTCTGCCAATGACGTTGTTGTCAAGACTGAAAGCACACTTTTACATGAATGCACTCTATATACGAAAAGTTATATGTACTTCCCAGGTGGAGGAAAAGTACTCAACCTGAGATAGGCCATAATCACATATAAAATATTTTCAAGTTTGACAGAAAATTAACTGTTATAATGAAAATATTAATGACCGTAGATAATTCTTGCGAAGAATCTCTAGGTGAAACGTTTCAGAACATATGCGAGAATTTCACCATGTGAGAATTCGAATAATTACTACATTTATCAGGTAGCGTTTGAAATATTTGAGAAAGCCATTAAAACCTTGCTTTGAATTTGTTACAATACACATGAAAGTGAATAATTCATGAATTTATTATCGTCAAAATGGATGCACTCTTTCCAAGTAAAACTTTAAATATATTTCATTCTATACGGGCCCACTTTCAAAACATCGAATTAATTAAGTTTTTTCTTTGTAAATTGAAGGTATTCTCATACCATGCTGTGAAATATGCACAATTTTATATCGACTGTCAATTGAAAATTGCCACTATCAATATATTTCTTTCATGTTGGCTCTGCAAAACTCCATCGACAATAAGCAAAACTGCAACCTGAGATAAAAAAAAAACATAGCTAAGACCGCACGCTCGGAGCAAATGTGGACATATATCACTTCTACTCTGTTTGTGCTGGCGTCCAATCTACCAGCTAGAAAACAGGCCCCTGAAACATGCTTTGAAATATTAGAATATTTCAAACATCATGCACAATTTACTTAAAAACATGCAAAACAAAGCGATCATCTTAAGATTTGTGTTTTTCCAATGAATGTAAGTAGAATCTGTAAAGGTTTCCGAAGAAATCCAAACGGACTACGCATATGCAAAAGATGCTATCAAGAAAAGTACATCTGAAATATAGACTCTTATCATTAAAATGTCAATGTTAATTACTCTGCAGCCATTTATTGGTATCGCATTCTGTTGATTTGTGGTGAATATTACAATCTCTGTGGAACAGTTTTGGAAGAGATGGAAATGAACATCTGGCTGATTCTGTAACTCATACTCATTCGACAAAGAAATGCAAGTATCCCGTCAGTCTATATATCTTCTCTTGTTTTGATGCAGCGATATAAGTATTATATTTCTATTATCTGAGCATCCTCTGCGATATGACTACATGTAGAGGAACCCCATTATACAAGCATTATATTTGATATATTTTATTGCAGTAATTTTCTGAATAAGAACATTCAGAAACTATGAATGTCAAGTTCTCTATGTCTTTACACTTTTTAATATCTATGAATTTCGAGTGACCTGCACCTTTATTAAAATATTAGACCAATTCTAGGTGAGCCACTTCCATTGTTTGTTCTCAGGAACACAAATCTGGTATGATTTTGTATCTCTCAATAAAAGCTCACACTTTACTTATGTAAAAATCTCCAGCGCATTTTCTGTTAATGAAAGTAAGGTTATATATTATAGATGACTGGCATTGCGTTAAAGGTTCAATCAATCAAAATATTCATTTTTGCTAACGGAACGATCCAAATAACTGTCTCCAATGACAAAATAACTGTAATGCGCATGCATATTACAGTGACATTTGAATTATACTCACCCTTACCTTTAAATAAAGATAGATTTAGTACGATTAGTTCAAAGTGTACAAAGCTGCGCTAGATAAATTTTTCCATAATCAGAATTTATAGTGACATCATATTTGGCACGTGATAAGAGTTTGGCATGTTAGCTGCCCAGTAAAAGTTGCATGGTATCTGTTACACCATGAGTGGTTGTTATCTGAAGAACCAAAGAGTGATATAAGGGTCATATAATGAAACCTTTGGGTAAGTATAAGATAAAACTGAAAACAGAAAAGTAATTTAGTTCTCCCGTATCATTGTAATGCTTGTGTTAGTTACTGGGTTCATACGCTGGTAAATTGAAGGACAAAAACAATTCTATAGGAGAGCCAAGAGTAATACATCTACAAGAGCAATGCAATCACCAGTATCAACGTTACCTATACTCACACAGTCTGTATGAGAAGTTGTAGGCCCGCAATGAGGCAGATCATTTATTAAAGATCTCAACACTATGGTGAAACGTTTGAAATATGAATTAATTATTGGTCTCAAATTTTGGCACACGGCCAGCAAGTTCGTGGGAGCGGGTACGTTGATTAAATTGACACCAGTGTTCAACTGGTTCTTATTTACCTGGAAAGGACGAAAGGTAAAGTGTACCACGGCGGAAGTTGTTGGCACTCCATCGCTTACGACGTCGAAGGTTCCAGTTGATCCGATCAACGGAACAGCCTGCTCGTGAAATTAACGTGCAAGTGGCTGAGTATTCCACAGACACATGTAACCTTAATGTAGTTCTCGGGGATATTCAGCGTGACACAGTGTGACAAGGCTGACACTTTGAATTACAGGCACAACAGAAACAGGAAGTAAGAGTGAGAGAAAGTTGTGGTGAAAGAGTACAGCAGGGTTCGCCACCATCCCCCGCCGGAGCCTCGTGGAGCTTTAGGTGCTTTCGCTCAATAAACACTTACAACGCCCGGTCTGGGAATTGAAACCGCGATACTTTGAGCGCGAGTCCGCTGCCCTAAACACTGGGCCATTGCGCCTCCACCACGGCAGAAGTAAATACGGACGATATGCCATTAAGCATTATGCCTGATGTGCTAACTATTCAGCCAGCTCGTCGACTTAAACCTTAACTAAATATTACCTACACTAATATTTCCTGTTCAAAAGGTGGCGACTTTTCAGAATTTTTAACGCGGCGGGATAAATGCTTAGCAGCATTTCATCTGTCTTTATGGTCTGAATACAAATTCCACAAAGGACGTCTTTGTGTTTCGGGATCGGTAAAATAAGTATTAGTTAAACACTTGCTCGATGTAATTGATTTAGACCATCCCCGAAATTGCAGGTCTTTGCCATAATTTGAACTCAATCTTACCTATTCACTTTGTTTCTCTTTCTTTCACAAAGTCAGTTTCTGATTCTCTAGCAATGAATAATTGAATTTCGAGATTCCCAAATTTCATTGCATGATGTTAAAGAACTAACTATTTTGTATAAAAGCATTGCTTTTAATATTTTCTTGTATATTCTGTACCCAATCGACACTTCATAAAATTTCTTTAATTCAATTTATTTTCGCTGACAGAATCTTCGCATATGCCGTATGGTCACGTCACGAATTTAGACGGTGCTTTCAATTTCAAAACACCACTAAACAAAGCAATTAAATTCACTTCCGCATTTCGTCTCTTAGACCTGATGATGCAGGAATAAATACGCTTCTATCAAATCTAAATCTCAACTAATAGAGATACGCGCGTCGAAGCGTTTCTAAATTCCTTTATTATCTCAATCAAAACTAGATTTCCATTCACAGCAATTAAATTAAATGGAATTAATTATAAAATATAATTGAGTTACATTGACTTAATTTTAAACTACCTGTCAATTTACCTCTTTTTAGTTGCCGTACAAAATTTAAGGTGGCCGTCTTGACTATTAAGTAAGCAAATCAAATTTCTCATTGCTCTTTTCATTCGTATATGGCATATGGCTTCAGATATACTTTTCGTTGGAAGATTTATATTACAGGGCGTATAGTACAAATTATAATAGATGCTTGCGACACTTGTGAACATTTAAAACCTTCATCTGCATCTTCATTCTACACCTGGTACAGTATTTATATAGCGTTTTTGTAAATAAAAATTTGGAATTATGCCAAGTGAATGAGTTTAGTTTATATACGTACTTCATATGTACTTTATATATACTTTATATATTCTTTTATTCTTTTACTTGTTTCAGTCATTTGACTGCAGCCATACTGGAGCACCACCTTTAGTCCATCAAATCGACACCAGGACTTATTATTTGTAAGCCTAGTACTTATCCTATCGGTCAGATTTGCCGGACTGCTAGGTTACGGGGACGTAAACACATAAGCATCGGTTGTCAAGCGTTGTTGGGATACAAACAGAAGCACAAACATATATACATACATACATACATACATACATACATATATATATGGCTTTGGTCGGCCCGAGGCTAAACTAGAAGACACTTGCCCAAGATGCCACGCAATGGTACTGAACCCACAACCATGTGGTTGGTAAGGAAGCTACTTACCACCCAGCCACTCCTCCATTTACTATATATATATATATATATAT
>NC_068981.1:92687073-92687713 GCF_001194135.2 Octopus bimaculoides
TATATATATATATATATATATATATATGGGATGGGCTCTCCCGTTGATTTCTGTGATAATATATTTGCTGAGGTCTGCGCAAATTGTAAAGAATTAAACGAGCTAATGTATTATATTAGTACAATTTACAGAACAGCCTCCTCTTTTTTTGTCAGTCATAATGCTTCTGTCAAATGTGACATTTAAGTCCAGCCAACGATTTGCAAAGGAGGCCACAGATGCTGCAAGTTTGAAGATGACATGTCAGTGCAGGTAATACATTTGCAGCCGATTTTTTCTTTTGCCTTGCACCACGAAGCCAGTTAATGCTGCTTGCAACAAAGTTTTTAATACCATTTTGACACAATGATCTCCATTTTGTTTGTAACAAGGTTGTTCGCTCAAAGGTGTTGTGAGCTATCTTTATCTCTAAGAGGTTACTCTTCAGCTTGTCCATATATCTGAGCCATGGTCGACTAACATTCGTGTGCTCTTTCTCTAGCTGGCCTTACATGAGAACTTTGGGTATTCCTTCATTACTCATTCTGGCCAGCGTAATCGTGATTGTATAAGGGAGCTCTCAATTCCACCATCTTACACTTGCTATACAAGTCAGCATATATATGTATGTATGTATGTATATATATATATATATATATAT
>NC_068981.1:92690751-92693081 GCF_001194135.2 Octopus bimaculoides
ATATATATATATATATATAGCATGATATAATACCATATTTACAACGCAAGCAGTACAGTAACTAAATATTTCATTTGAACTATCGTAAAATATATAGAAGGTATTTGTTTTTGTTTGACTTTTCTGCCTATATGAAAATATAACCTCACGTTAATAATTTTCTTTTTTTTTTCTCCAATGTACAAGCGTAACACAAACTAACGTAGAAAAACTCACGCAGAAAATACAGCTCGGTAAATTGTACTAATATAAATTAGCTAGTTTTATTCTTTAGAATTTGTGCAGACCTCAACAAATATATTATCACTGAAAGTAAGTTATGATTATCTCAAATGTCAATATGAATTACTTTTTCGACATTGTCGTATGTATATGCATTACATGTATTGTCAGTTGATAATAATACATTATATTCATCTCCGCCCACCCACAAAACTGAATGTGATCGATTGAAAGTGTGTCGCAGTGTTAAAGATCAATATTATATGATGACGTCAGTCGTCGTAACCAAACCCAATATTCCAGTATGTTTATTTGTATAAGGCAGACATTCTCACTATATATGATTTGAACATCTACCTCACATTGTAGCATACAGTGATTATTACGCGAAACCTTTAAATGTGGATTTCTTTAACTGGCTATAGGTCACATACTTTGAATAAATGAATGAGAGGGGAATGTGTGACGTTCATCATTTTATCTAAAAGTACTTCATTCAAAACAGAAGGGAAACTGATCTGACTGCTATGATTTCGTTTGGTGTAAAGGCATTCGTTTTCTAGAGGGGTGGATTGGTTCAGTGTAACATTTTTACCCCCTTTAGGAGGCTTCTGGCACAGACATCGCTTGATTTACTTATATCTCGTATTAGCATTTCTATTATACGTTTCACATTGGTTTGGCCGTAGCAGAACAAAGGAAAAACTGTCACTGAAATATTCATGAGAGAATGAAGGTATTCTACACTTGCCAACTAGAGCTGAAAACAGTCCCCGCAGACTGGAAACAGCCTAGAAGCAGAGATTCCCTTTTCTCGGCTTTCGCCAATTTAAGTCCATAAAATTTGCCGTCTAAACTGCTCTAAGGGAGGGAACTCGATCATGCATCGAACGGTGTTTTAACGTTTATTTACATTTTAACTAACTGTAAAGGATTTCTATTTCCAGTTTGAAGAGGAATATGATGGGTTGTCTGTAAGGCCGAGCGCTTGATGGATGCGAAACCATTGGTCATCGTATTCTTAACTGCTTGTAAATACATTACCGCTCTATTCTTTAGAGTGTGCTTCTTTTTCGGATATCTGATCCACTGACGATATATATATATATATATATATATATATATATATATATATATTGAGAGAAAGACAGACACGCCTTACTTACCCCTTTCTTTCGCTAGCTATTACGTTTAAGATCCTTCTTTTTCCTTCTTCTTTCCCCCACCCTACGTTTAAGAAATACTTCCTATCTATCGTGTTTGTTATAACTGACGTCTATATGTATACACCAAGAGATTTTCGTACTCGGATATGGTTGCGTGTATATATGTATATGCGTGTATGTGTATTTGTGTGTATATTTATGTCTTACATATATATGTCTGTATATGTATGTAACTATCTGCATGCATCTGCGTATTTTGATGTATATATGTATATTATAGATGGTCTTGTATGGGTATATACTGTTGTAAAATATTTATGTAATGCATCGTGAACATTTTAATTCTAATTTTAATGTTTTCATTGGCTTATATTTCGTATATAATTATTTACAGTATGTATTTTGAATCCACTCTTCAATTTAAGGTTTACTTCGGTTGTAAAATAGGATGAATTCAAATTGAATTCACTTATTTTGTTCATTGCATGCTTAACACCATTAATTGAAAGGACCAATGAAACAAATCCTTTTTAAAGTTGTATCTTTTAATAAGTTTTGATTATATCATTATTTCTGTTCCATTTTAACAAAACTGTCCGACGAACAAGAACGTGAAACTCTGAGTAACAGCTTTTGTTATATTTCTGCTGCATTTAAATAAAGCATATTACTCTACCTCTGGTATTTGAGCACTCTTTTTTCCACCTTGTTTCACATTTATATGCTTAATTCGGTAACGAACACGACACAATGAAGTAGAGAAATTTGAAAAGAGAACGCGAAACCCGTTATTTCTCAAAATACAATGTTTATATACCAAAAAGATTTTCTAACATTTTTCTAACATTTTTCTAACATTTTTCTGACATAATTTAAATATATACTTTAACCATGTAACACAAGCCTTCTGTAGTTTTGTCACTCTTATTATCTTATATATAT
>NC_068981.1:92693280-92695035 GCF_001194135.2 Octopus bimaculoides
TATATATATATATATATATATATACACACAGAGAAAGAGACAGCGAGAGAGAGAGAGAGAGAGAGAGAGAGTGAAGAGAGAGATACGAATATGTATATATACACATATATAAGGAGAGTATTTCCTTTTCAATCTTTTATATGTTCTCATTTATTAACCACTTTGAAGTATTTATATCAAAAATACATTGGGTATCGTATTTCTTTTTTATTTTTATATTTTCTTCTAAAATCAAAATGAATTATATAAGTGAGTTAAATATCAAATAAACATATGAAACAAGCCCCTTATATTATATATTTAAATTAAATGTAATATATGTTTTTTTCATGTGGGCCGTAGAAAAAGCTATTATGACATTTTTGATTGTGCTGCAGCTTTAGAAATATTTTTTCATTGCTATGATACATATTATATTTGAAAAAATGTCATTTTATTGACAGTAGATGTATGATGTAAAATGTAATATTAAAATACAAGTGAAGATCGTTTTAGAAATATTCCAGCACAATATCACCAAAAAAATGCCATGCATAATAATAGAAATTACCCAATGAAACATCATGTTCTATCATTTTTAATTCTATTTTAGAAAACATGCTAAACTTGCTATATTATTGCACATATGATAATTCTATCTTATAATAAACGAATCTACATGTTACGTAAACAGGCTTCAGAATGATTCGATTTGTAACCATTAAGTGTTGAGATACGTTAATATATGCAATGTGCAATGTATATAAATATGTTGACATTGGAAAATCAACTCACAATGTAATGAGAAACATAGCACATTCACATTCAATATCCTTCCGGATCATATATTTTAACTGATGACAACTGTTATATATCTATCCCTTAATCTCTCTCCCCCTCACCTTTCTCTATCTCTCTGTATATATATATATATATATATATATATATATATATATATATATATATATATATATATATATATCCAAGAAAGTTAGGAGTTGTGAATCAAACCCACTAAGGGTTAATATCTATCCAATATACTGCAGGAAGAATACCCAATTATTATTACACTAGTGTCTTTTCATTGCATGACAATTGCATTACCAAGTGCAATAAATGAGTGAGGGTAAAAAGGTATTTTACCATTAATTTATATAGCAATAAGAAAATGGAGGGGTTTAATAGGTGGTATTCATCAAATTATAGACATTATATTATGTCAATTTACTTGTTTATTTTCTAAAAAGACAATTATAACAATATAGAAACACATATGACATATTATGTCTTATATCAGTAATTATAAAAAAATATAACATATAGTAATAGAAATTGGGATAATATCTTACAACTGTTTCAGTCCAGAGGTAGCATACCTCATTCTACCTATATCACTCCAATCGACTGAAGTAATTAGTAGATGAAATAGAGGTACATGGATGTTTCTCTAGGCCTCTTCAGAGATTTTATAAAGTACATAAGATTAAGTTATAGATATAAAAATATAAATACTTACGTATATATCCATATAAAAATAGATGTTTACGTATATATTCTAGTTTAATCATATGTTTGCATATTAGTATTTTTATTTTTGATTATTTTGCTTAACGATATCATCATATTGTCAATCCATGTACCTTATAAATAGCATGAATATATGCAAGAGTCATACCTATATGCAAATAGATATATCTATCTGATTCTATTTTCCATGATCTTTTGGAGGTTTGCTTTAATACTGTTTCAAAAGTAATTACTAAGGAGCATGTATGT
>NC_068981.1:92695389-92696774 GCF_001194135.2 Octopus bimaculoides
TATATATATATATATATATTAATTCAAGAGTTTGACGGGGAGAAGCCCCACCGTGGATTAGACGATAAAGTTTATGTAAAGGATAGGTGAATGAAGAATCCTTATCCAAAAATGGAAAAATGCTAACAAGTAAAACATGTCCTTGTAATACTCGTAAATTGAAATAGATAGAATCCAAGACAAGCGTGAAAGAGGAAAAGAAAGAGAGAAAAAATGAGGACACAAAAGTGAAAGAGGAACAGAAAAATTTCAATATGGGTCAATAATAATTTTCTATATAAAGACTTATGTTTAAATTTATAAGATCAAAAAGAGTGTTTAGACTGGGAAGATGCCTTGCAGATAACCAAATTTGTGACTCGTCGTAAGTAGACAGAGAGGGAAGAAAAGGAGGTGATACTGAAATATACATTTCCATACAAATAAATTTCAAGTGACAAATCCATCTTCCACACATTGCCAGTCATATATTATATGGCCGCTTTTGATACAAAGCAGACCTCATTTCATCAGATACCCTATCCGAGAATTCTTGCATAACGATGTAACATTATAAATATATATATAAAATAAAACATACATACAATTTCTTAAATGTAGTATACCTATAACATGACTCAGAAGCTTCCTATAAAAATATTGAAAAACGGAAATTTAGACAAGTATGTGGAGAAATATTTAGACGATAATATATAAGAAAATTTTATCACATGGGAAAAAGTTCTACATGACAAAAGCTAAACATTAAATAAAGTTTGTTCAACAATGAACTAGGCATGAGGAATATTTTCGTTTGGTGAGTGTCATGTCTTGTGTCAACTTATCAAAAGGCACGAAGATGGTCCCATTACGGGAAAATCCGACATTGTTTCAGATAGATCCAGCTGGTTTCCTTGAATGCTTCCTAAACCAGGATGAGAGTTAACTCCATCACTTTGGGAAGATACAATCCATGCAGTGGAAACATCCTTCCACACCTTCTCCAAAGAAAATCATGGTTATTTCATCTGCATGGAAGATAACGTTTCCAGTGTTCTGAGATGCAGTCCCAATAACGGAGAGCGTGAACATCCCTCCACAAATTTGGTTAAGCGAGGAAAATTTTGGAAGAAAAAATATAAATAAATGAGGGGGATCGAACCGGTGAGTTTGTTAGATAATAAGGCATTAAGACAATATGACTCTCCTCAGACACAACATAATATGCACACACACACACACACACACACACACACACACACACACATACATACATACACACGGGGTGCGTAAAATATTTGAGGGCAGATTAATTGTTCATAAAATAAAACAGATATATAATAACAGATATTTTTATTTATCAGTTTCAATGACTGCTTCTATATGAAATCTAAATCATCTATGCT
>NC_068981.1:92697856-92703182 GCF_001194135.2 Octopus bimaculoides
ATATATATAGGCAGTGCCTGCCTTGAATAAAATAGATCGATAGCAACATTTACCTTTTATGGCAAAATATGTAGCTAATTCAATAGAATTATGAAGGTTACTCTGATTACTATGCATAAAATGCAAAATATTTTATTGTTTTGTAGATTAGGTAGGCATAATTAGGCCCTGCTCTTCAATCTCAGTATTTAAGCTACGCTTGGCAGTGCTGTAGGACACGTGCTGCGTACATTCCTAGAATACTGTTTCTTTTTTTATGTGCTATTAAGGCAGAAGTAAATCTGCCTTCAACTTAATCGAGTGCCTGTGTTACGCTTATTTATATTGTTACAAAGGTCACCAACTGGGTACTCTGAGTAATTACTGACGGCACATGTGTCATAAATTCAACTGGAAATTCAAAGCTGGAAGGAAAATCAGACCAATTATTGTATCAACGATATGGATAATTTCCTTTAAATCCCCTTTTGTCATGCTTTCTTTTTGTTGTCTTCTTTGAATTAGGAAAGAAATCTTGAAATTTCACAATACCGTAAATATATTCATTTTTTGTTGCATTCTTTATAAAATCTGTCAGTTATTATCACATTTATCAGTAATAGAATTAGTGTTCTCTCATTACTTCAACACTTCTAAAGTCCATACTTGGTCGAATTGATACATCAATTCAGAAAATCATTGACGTCATTCTCTATATATCTAACAATGTTGTTCTTTTACTTTCAAATTGGGTTGTTTTTTTTTCAAAATTTATCTAAATTAAATACTATATAAAAGCAATTATAAATTGTCTGGTGTCAGCAGAGTCTATAACAAATCACTTTTAGAATAATTTATTTCAAATATTCTATTCTATTCTAATCTACATGACGACCGCATGAAAAATCTGTTCGTTCAGAAAATATGTATTTTAAAATAATTACCTTGAATTAGGAAAACTCAATTTAATAATAGCTCTGTATTATTGGAGGCATTTATTTAATAGAGTTTCTTGTTGAACTTTTCTGAATATTTCCCTATTACCCAGCGCGCGTAAGCGAAAGCAGGGTATTGCAACCACTCGTCTTTGTTTGGTTGTGTCTTTGCAACATTACTGGAAAACGGTTGAACAGATTTTCACATTTGGCAGAAATACTCATTGAGTCAGAGGCTCGAAATGTTGAACATTAGGTTTAATTATCTTTAAAAGAAAAAAGGTTTTTTTTTTTAATCGAACTTATAAATTTCCCAATAGCCAAATGGTCATATTATTTTGCTCACATTTTTTTTTCATATGAATCGACCCTCATCTACGTGCGTATAGATAATGTTCTACCCATGCGCGTAGACACGTGTGGGTACGTACATATATAAATACATACATAGATATGCGACTATGCGTGTGTATGTGTGTGTGTTTGTTTGTGTCTTTGTGTGTGTGTGTATGTGTGTGTGTGTGTGTATGTGTGTGTGTGTGTATGTGTGTGTGTGTGTATGTGTACACTAATGGGTTCGAAGGTGTCGTTTATACACGAGTTGATTTCTTAATTTCACCGGAGAATAAATACCTATAATTGCGATAATTACAAAAAATAATTAGTTTAGTTCAATTAGAAAGCATGGCTAAGCAACGCACTGTAAGCCACACTATAATTTGCGAAAAAAATTATCTACGATGACTTTTATTTTGATTAGTTTTGTTTCTCCTATAAGAACGAAAAATATAAACAGGATCCTGTGCATTTTGAATACATGTCAGCCATGATATTTGCTTATAAAACTATTAGACTTTGCATAATTTGATAAGTGTATCCAGACAGATGGAAATAGCATTATTAGCTTAGTATCTGCACGTGTGTAGCAAAGTGGAAAATTACTGCAGCTCCAGAATATATGAATTCGTGTATTGTAGAATGTTCACGATTGAAAAAAAAGTGTATACAGGAACTCAATTAAAATGAAACTTTCCCACGGGACAGTGTCGTATAATTTGTAACAGCATAATTTTCAGATGATGAAGTATACTAAAATCTGCAAAAATGCGTGTATTCTCAAGACACATAGATACATTAGATATATATTTCCCTATTTTACAATATTTGAATGAGTCGTTATTGCTCTCCTTATATATGTGTATGCGTGTGTGAGTGTGTGCGTGCCTGCGTATGTGCCTGTGTGAGCACGTGTGCATATGTGTATGTGGGTGTTTGGGGGGGGTGTAGATATATATAATTTCGGATTTGGATTTCAGTACTGTGGCGAAATGATTGAATCTAGCACAGCTGAAAGATCGCATGTACATTCCACCATCCTTAATTTCTGATCCAATATTTTCGGCAAATACAAGCATATGGACAATTTTCTTTTTCGAATTAGAAGACACCACGGTCTCCAAATTGAGCACCTGTATTGCAGAGCTGTCCGTTAAATTAGACGGCTTTAAATTATACAGCGCAGAGGGGATAAAAAGAAAATCTTTAAACAGCCAAATCGAAGGATATCAAGTAAAGACCCTGAAGAAACTGCACAAGTTATATAGAAGGGTTACAAATGCAACGGTTAGTAATCGTTGCAATTGAAACGTGTTGGTGGACGTAAGGCGTAAGGCGTATATAAATTTAAGAACTAAAGGTAATGCTATGCAACTTCGTACTAATCCGTGTTATATATATAGTGAAAGTGTGTCGCTTCGTGGTTTTAGTGGTTAGGGCAATCGGCTCACAAGCGTAAGGTCGAGAGTTCAATTCTCGGCAACGCATTGTTCCTTGAGTAAAATACTTTATTTCACATTGCTCGAGTTCACTCAGCTGGCAAACATGAGTAGTAGCTGTATTTCAAAGGGCCAGCTCTGTCACACTCAGGGTCACGCTAGTAGCTCTGAGAAATACGTTAGGGTTACACGTGTTTGTGGAGTGCTCAGCCACTTTCACGTTAATTTCACGAGCAAGCTGTTCCGTTGATCGTATCAGCTGAGACCTTCGTCGTCGCATCCGACGGAGTGCTCATATATATACACACACACACACACACAAACACACACACACACGGACGCACACACACACGTCCCCCACCACACACACAAACACATACTCACACACTTACATACACATGAACATAAACACGTAAATATGATTTGATTTATAATTCATATATTTGTTCTGCATATTAATTTACAAATTTTCAAGTTTTGCGTTTTACCAATGCTACCGTTAAAATTGAATACGGGAGCCAAAGTAGGAAAGCTTTATTTGTTTCGCTTGCCTAATTAGGAGTAAAATTGCACTCAAACTCTACTCCATTGTCACATCCCAAGCCTAAATAAATGCAATAGCATAGCTGGAATACATCTGAGTTGCGATAAATCTAAATCATTGGCGGCTATATTATATGGATTTCAAGGCATGTTGTCCTTTTTTTTATAATATTTCCATAATACGTTTCTTAATAGCATACTCCATTTCCGTACATGTTTCTCTTTCTGTGTATGTATGAAACTCACTTCAGAAATAATGTATTCAAATAGGTTGTAACAATCGTTTATCTGTCTATTTTTTTACGTGTTTCAGTCTTTAGACTGCGGCCATGCTGGGGCACCACCTTGAGTTTTTAGTCGAAAAGACCGAACCCAGTGATTATACATTTCTTAAGCCTAGTACTTATTATATCGGTCACTTTTGCAGAGCAGCTAGGTTACGGGTACGAACACACCGACAGCGGTTGTCAAGTAGTGGTGGGGGCCGGGGAACAAACTCAGACATAAAGACACACACGCAGATATATTTATATATATATATATCTATATATATATATATATGCGAGTGGCTTCTTTCGGTTTCCATCTACCAAATCCACACTCAAGACTGTGGTCGGGCCGAGGCTATAGTAGAATCACTTGCCTAAGGTGCTACACAGTGGAATTGAACCCGGAGCCATTTGCTTAGGATGCAAGGTTCTTACCACACAGCCACGCCTGCGTCTAAACATTTATTGCACATGTATGTACGTGTATAAGCGCGTATGTACGTGTATACACGTGTATGTACGTGTGTGTGTGTGATGGGAGAGTGTGTGTACGTGCGATATCAGCATTTTCGTTTAAAATATTTCGTGGAAGAGAGTTGCTTTCACATGTAGCAGATACGCATAAAGAAATGTAACAAGCAATCACAGTATACGCCAGGCTTTTCATTCAAATCATTGAATGTTATAATTTACTAATACGATGATTATAAAGGTAGCGTGCCGGCGTGCCAGGTAGTTATCATATTAAAATTTCTCAATTATCACGAAATAATGAAATTAAAAAAATAAAATGTGATACGATTAATAAGATTAAGCAGATAACAGTTACAGTTTTAATTAAACCACGAGGATTCATGATTAGAGTGTTAACGCACAAAATTTTATTATCAATATCACAATAATTACATATGTTTACATGTTGATAGACATCTCTTCCTAATATATGTATATATATATATATATATATATATATGCGTGTGAGAGGACGTGTGTATTTATGTACGTATTAGTGTACATGTGTGTTATCTATAGTAGTATGTATGCATGTATGTATATTATATATATACATAAATACATACATATAGTGTATACATATATTTATATATATATATATATATATATATATATATATATATATGTGTGTGTGTGTGTGTGTGTGTGTGTGTGTGTGTGTGTGTGTGTGTGCGTGTGTGTGTGTGTGTGAGTGTGTGTGTGTGTATGTGTATATGTATATATGCATACATACATATATACACATACATCCACACAGGCGCACACGTACATACACACACAAACATACACGCACACACACACACACATAAATATAAATAAATATACAAATATATGAATCTTGATTATAATTTTAAAATTTTCAATGCTGCATGAAAAAATGAACTTAGGTTATTTCCAATTTTGCAAGAATGTTTTTTTTTTAAGTATTATAAACGTCAAGATGTAGATTATAAAATGGTTGCGTATAAAAAATCATTACAGTGACTTAAAACACTTTTAAAAATTAACAATTTTCCCTATTTCTACTGTCTCCTCAAAAACTGTTCCAGTGACACGAATTTCATAATAGAAATATATTGACAAAATTGAATACTATGTTCTAGTTCATATGAAACGAAAATATAAATGAATAATGACAGATACGGAACGTTTACGTTTGCCTCTTATATATCTGAATGAATCTATTAGTGCTCATGGTACTCCTAAAATATTTGCTTAGGCTTCTTCATTTTATTTCTCTCTTTCTCTCTCTCTCTCTCTCTCTTTTATATATGTATACATATATATCTACTTACTCGTGTGGTATATTTTC
>NC_068981.1:92703289-92706453 GCF_001194135.2 Octopus bimaculoides
TATATATATATATATTTCAGCACTCGTATGTAAGTACGTCGTATTCGGTGTCCCATCGTGTCCCAAGGTTGCCGCTGAACATTCTTTAATCATGTTAAGCATTAAAAAAATTATGTAATTTGATTCCTAATAACATTATTTCTGAGTTTGTTTGGTTGCATTATATTCCGTGTGCAAATATCATCCGGTTTGACTTTCTATTTTTATCACACTTAGATCAATAACACACTTACCTGCCATGCAGTGGTATGCAATTCAATACAGTTCACTTCCTGAAAATACTGGTCTTGTACAAATGACGTACAATATCTGAGTTCACATGTACCTTTGTTCACAAAAGCTTATTCAAATGTTTTTCGCAATCGCTATTGTTCGTTTGTAGCGCTACTGTTTGCGGGAAAACCTATTACATTTATGCAGTTTTGAGAAATATTGTGTAAAATATATAGCTCACATTCCGAATAGATATTTTTTAATGTCATAAATCAAAATAAATTTGTCACGCGGCTTACATTAATATTATTCGTTAAGACTTCTCTGCAAAAGCAAACACTTCAATAGGGAATGTATCGATCGTAAATATTATTATATTTGACTGTAGAATTGGGAACGTTGATTTGGCTACTGAGATGTCATAGGAGAAAAGAGTTGTATTATATCATTTTTATGAATTATATTCAGATCACAACCCACTTTTTAAAAAAAATCAAATGCGTAATCGTAAAACGGTAGCAAATCTATGCAATCTTCTTCAATATGACTGATGCACTCTAAGCCACAGCTGTTTAGTATTTTCCAAAATTATTAGCATTGTAAGAGGTTAGATTCGTCGCGCTTTCTACTGTGATCAAAGTTAGAAATTTGCCGTTTAATAGACGATATGGAATATTATAAGATTTCGACTATGACAAGAGATAAAAGATATCTATTATTAATTTTGCCTTTAGGATGAGAGAAAATCGAGAAAAGGCGAGAAAGAAATAGATATAAGAGGTGGAAATTCGAAGAGCGAAAAAGAATATAGAAAGTAGGAAAAGGTGGGGCTTGAAAATTATTTTCCTTTAGACCATGAAATTTAAGACTGAAAAGATAATGGCTTAGAGACTGTGGCACAGTTATTCAATCTGAACAGGGTTGCACTTTGCAGGTCTTCAACAGGGACTTAACAATATGCTTAGCAATTTGGTAATAGCGACTAATAAAATAATTAGCAAAGTTAAACAATAAATGCTGGGCTCCATTTGTTTCACTGAACGCTTTTTGACGATGCCTCAGCATGACCGAATTACAATAATAGAAGCAAGTAAAAATTAAAAGTAAAGATATTTTACCAAGATATAGCATGGATAAGGAAATATTTTACAATGCTATTTGGACTACTATCGCACGTTGGGTGTTGAATATATAAACATTTTGGGGCCATTTTGCTCCGGGTATAAAAATTATATTCAAAGCAAAATCTATCGGAAAACTCAATGAAAGCTAGAATGTATATATGAAATCCGACATTGCTCTGGTCTGATGTATTGAATGCTTGGTGTCATAATTGAAACAAATTTATATCCTGTCACGCAGTGATATTGATTTATCTATAATTGCGGATCGCTTATTGATTTATGTTATCGAAACTAAGATAAAATTTCACTCCATTAAATATTTCATTGCTATAAAATTGCTTCTATTTGGAACATATAATGGGGCTATTTCTATATTCCTGGTCGGATAAGTTCTCGTTTATATGTGGAAATAAACAAATATATCTTAATTATATAAGTTTTTATATAATTTTTTAAACGTGGTATATATGTTTTCATATATCAGTACAGAAGTTTATATGAGAAACTTTATTCAATAAATATATACTTTTGCATGCAAAATACGTGTTTTCATTAATTAAATGAAATATTAATGCAACTGCCTCATTACTTTAAGAAAATAAATTAAACAGGTCCATGTATGCCAGTTTTTGTTGTTTTCTGTAGTTGATAATCAGAATGTCTAATATTGCTTAACGTTGAATTGCTCACATTTGATTCCCTCATGAAAGAAGACATTGAACTCCGTTTATTTTCCATTTGCAAGCCAATTTATATATTAATACAAGTACGTTCCTACATACCTTGTAGTTGGCGCTTCAGGAATAATCTCAAATAGTAAAACGTAAGAAAACAGTAGTGGTTGTGGCAGATACAGAGGTGATGATGTTAGCATACAGATGAAGAGGAGAAAAAGTAATAAAAAATGCGGTGAGAGAGATAGAAAGTTAAATAAAATAAGAAATGATAACAGTAGGTTCTGGTTGTAGTGTGGGTGTTAGTGTTTATACTAAAACGTTAAGGTCTAGGAGTAAAAATATTTAGTGATCAAGCTAGATCGAAGTAGTACTGTGAAAGAAAATGAGAATCATAGAGAGGCAGGAGGACGGGCAAACAGACAGACAGACAGGCAAACAGGCAAACAAGTAGGTAAACAAACAGATAGGCAGGTAGGTAGAAAACTGGCAGACAGACAGGCAGGCAGATGCAAGCAGACAGAAAGACACAGGTAGGCCGACAGTCCGGCAGACAAACGGACAGGCAGACAGACAAGCAGGCAGACAGGCAAGCAGGCAGACAGACAGACAAGCAGGCAGGCAGACAGACAAGCAGGCAGACAGACACGCAGGAAGACAAACAAGCAGGCACACAGACAAGCAGGCAGACAGGTAGGCACACAGACAAACAGATAGGCAGACAGACAGGTAGGCAGACAGAAAGACAGACAGGCAAACAGACAGGCAGACAAGCAGGCAGACACGCAGACAGACAGACAGGCAGATAGACAGACAGACAGGTAGATACATTTCTTTTATTAGCCACACAGGGCTCAACGAAGATGGGACAAATACAATGTAGAGCTTTTCTTTTTGGGAGGGGGAAGGAAGGAAAAAAAAAAAAAAATTGGTGGTGTCGATCAAAAGGGATCGTAGGAAGGGAAAAAGGGGCAGTTCGATCAAAAGGGATCGAAAAAAAAGAAAAGGAAAGGCCGATCAATAGGGATCGTGTATCACACAGTAATGTTCTCGTGTAAAAAGAGGGGAGGACAGTTTAGGTTTAGCCGTGGAAGGAAAAGCCCACGGAAAAGACCACGGTAACCTTGGTCAATATTCTCATTGAAGAAACTAT
>NC_068981.1:92706660-92711927 GCF_001194135.2 Octopus bimaculoides
CTTTTGCCTTTTTGTTTTATTTTTTTTTCTTGTTTATAGGGTTATGCTCAAGATGGCTCCGTCGTTCACACGTGCCATCCTTGCTACATTCACCCATCTTTTTTTGAAGCATTCACTAGACAAGACTTCCCTTTCTACTCTCAACTTCCTCTTCAGGTGATACTTGAAGAAGTTGATGAGAGATTGCCCAGAGAGGAAAGTCTTTGTCTCTAGACCTTTCAGACGCGTCCACCATACACATTCTTTCGCCATAGCCACAAGTACGATGAAAATAGCTCTTCCTTCCCGTTTAAAGGAAGGAGGCAGATAGACAGAGAGTAAGATAGAAAAATCTTGGTAAGAGAATGATTTTCAGTGAATATACGAGAGAAAAAGCAGAAGGTCGAAATGGTGTGTGACATCAAAGCGCTTTTCTCTCTCTGTGTCCTCTCTCATTTTCCATCTCTCTCTTGTCTTTGAAATTGAGTAAAGTATTTAGTAAATGGAATAGGGGTAGTTGAAAGTTCGCCTCGCGAAACTTGATGTCAACGTTCCTTTGTCTAAATGTTAAATAAATAAATAACAATGATTTCTTGTATAAGTTTGTGACTGCGATTATATATCGATATATTTACGATATTGTGGAGGCGCAATGGCCCAGTGGTTAGGGCAGCGGACTCGCGGTCATAGGATCGCGGTTTCGATTCCCAGACCGGGCGTTGTGAGTGGTTATTGAGCGAAAACACCTAAAGCTCCACGAGGCTCCGTCAGGGGATGGTGGCGAACCCTGCTGTACTCTTCCACCACAACTTTCTCTCACTCTTTCTTTCTGTTTCTGTTGTACCTGTATTTCAAAGGGCCAGCCATGTCACACTGTGTCACGCTAAATATCCCCGAGAACTACGTTAAGGGTACACATGTGTGTGGATTGCTCAGCCACTTGCACGTTAATTTCACGAGCAGGCTGTTCCGTTGATGGAACCCTTGATGTCGTAAGCGACGGAGTGCCAACAACAATAATTTACGATATTGTACCATAGAATAAACCGAAAAGATTTCAATAAACTTCCACCCATATTACAATTTAGAACATAACTGTAAAATTTTTACATGTAGTGATAGTAGTTATAGTAAAGTTTTGCATTTTTACTATGACTCAGATCCTTTTTATGTTGTACATGATGGAAAAATATTCATACCTGAACGCCAGAATATGCACGCTTGTATGTGTAAAACAACTATAGATATTTGCATTTTTTTCATTTAGCAAGCTGAACGTTTGAAACTATATGGAGAGATAATGAAATTTGTAATAACATTGTCTGAACTAAATACAATTTGTGTTTTTTACGAATTTATTTTTGATACCTGCTTTAATGTTCCAGTTTCCAATTTGATATATCTAACTGAGTCAATGATGATGCTATCTAATATTTATCAATCAAGATCTTAATAAAGAATGTATTTGGAGTAAATATCCCTATGATAGCATACAACTTAGGCTAAAATGCAAGATGTTTTATTTTTGTTTATCATTTATCCAAGAGAAGCTTTAAAAAGAAACTGTCTAATATGCAACATATATCTTTTCTAGAAAGTTATATTTATTTACAAATATATTTAGAAGTAAGTGAGTACTTACATATATATATATATATATATATATATATATATATATATATACATAGAAACGTGTAGCATGTACCACCCTACCTATCATTCCATCTCATTCTCAGTATATATACGCATGTATGTGTGCAACTATGTATGTATATGTATATGTTATGTATTTATGTATGCATATAATGTTTGTGTGCTTATTTGTGATATGTAAGTTAAGCGAGATTAAGAAGATGTAATTAAACGATCCTACAGGCGACTACAATTGTGAATGGGTTGATACTAAATGGATTGAAAATATAATTTAAAAGGATGAAATTATATAGATATACTGATTTCAATGCAGAAGAATGTTAATGTAAACGATTTAGCTTTGAATTCGGTTAATAATACATGTTTGGATTCTATTTTGTAAATTGATATCATTCCTTCTAATTCCGCTGGGAGGTAGATTTTACCATAAGGTCGTCTTCAGGTAATACGTAAATATTTATATGCTGTCCTGTTTATCTTCAGTATGATAAAAAACATATCGCGTTACCTATACACATCATATACAAAGAAGCATTGAAATGTTTTGCACAACATGTTTCAAACTAGAAACATTCATATATAAGCATCGGTGTTGTGCTCGCCTGGCAACAGATTTGTGTTTGTCTCATTTTGGATTAGATTATGCTGTATATGATTTAGTTTGTGACTGCAATATCATATCGATATATTTTTGATATTCGATGTTGTACAATAGAATTGTAATGAATAATTTGGACAACATAATATTTGAAAATTGTTTCTGTACTTGAAAATATGAATATATTTAGTGTAGGTAATTAATATTTCACTTTAGTATAATCTCTTGCTTATGTTATTTGTTTGATATCTGACGGCATCAAAGTCCTCACGGTGAGCATCTGTGTAAAGGGCACTTTGATATGTCTGAGTTATTTATTTTTCTTGGTTATTTTACCAGTCGCAACGTAGGCCATGATGAAGCACTGAATTCCAATGCATGCAAAATACTTACAAAATTCAATTGTATTACAAGTTGAACCGAAAGTAAAGTGAAACTGTTAGCACGTCCCTACTTTCGATTAACGCAACTCAAGACGACTAAAACTCGAATTTGTTCTCAATGAAATATCTCGTAATTGAATCGAGTGAAAATTAAAAATACTTATATTATCTTTCTTTTAAGTGTACGATTGAAGTTTGCTTGTTTTGCTTATTGTGTATGAAACAAATTAATGTTGACATCAGTATTTACGATAAAATACTACTTTTGTCACTATTGTTAACGTATTACATTCGTTATGCGTTACCAATCTAATTAAAAATTATGCATTGAATAAATCATTTCTGCAACAAATACTACTATTTTAATATTTTCTTGCCCTACATGTTTCGGTCTCATACGATCTTATCAGAGAAGCTGAGACTTAAGTGTACGTACCGCATGAACTTAGTATATTAGTCAATGAGATAAATGACTATTCTTCTCGCAAAATGTAGATCTTAATATTTATGATACTAATAGGAGTTTAACTATAGCTTTTAACGTGGATGACATTATTGACTAATTAACGTTAATTTAAATATGCATACTCATGCATACATAGATGTATGCATGTAGTCTATATACATATGTATGTGTGTCCGCGCGTGTGTGTACGTGTGTGTGTGCGTGTGTGTGTGTGAGAGAGAGAGAGAGAGAGAGAGTGTGTGTGTGTGTGTGTGTGTGAGATAAAGTGTCAAGCCCACAAGTAGACAACTATTCTGCATTTAGTGATCATTTTCATCGCGATTTTCGCAAGAACAATGAAATATCCATGCTGATATGGCGATCGAATGCAACCATTACACAAGCATATGCGATTGTGTTAAAGTTATTTGCCTAAACTATTATTAAAATAGCCATTATATTTATGTTCAGTAATATGCTCAAACTTTCTAACGGACAAATTTAAAATGATTATTGTAGATATATTAGTAACATATCTATATGTTATAAGAAAATTAGTCACGATGTAGACTAGTGTATTGGAAAAATCGTTTCAGCGACGAAAAATAAGTTCTGCTATTTAGTGCCAAATATGTACATTTTTTGCCGAATGATGTCGTGCTCGACATTGTTTTTCATCATTCCAAAATCGATAAAATAAGTACAAGTTGAGCATTGGTAATCAATCAAACGTCCTTTATTCCTTTCACAAATTTTAATGAGATTTCTTTTTTGTGTGTGTATAGAAATCCATTTAAAAATGATATTGAATATGTATTATCATGTATATAGCAAATATCGATAATAATACGCATTGAAATTTCTACTAGTGACAGTTATCGATTGAAAGTACTATGTTTTCATTAGCCTTTACATTCATCAGCCTTTACATTTGGTTTTCAAATTCCACCAAGTTCTACTTTGCTTATCATCGTACGCGGGACGATAAGTACCAGTCAATGTAAACTACAAACTCCACCTCCACGCGCATTTCAGACCTTGTGCCTATTGTAAGAATAATGATATTTTTAATAATAGGAAATCATTATTACTATTCTTTTTAACTCAGGTCCTGTTGAAACACCTGGTGTCTTGCATGCGTAGTCCGCTTCCTACCTGCAGGCTACGTACAATACTATCTGTCCTATTCAACTACTTAATACTTTCCTGATTATTCTGTCTGTGCCAAGGAGACAAACCGTTTGTAACGGCGCTACGGGGGGGCCCTATTCCGATTTCGTTCATATTCCTCATGATGCCTTCTGAAACTATCCCCAAGGGTTCGGTAATAATCGAAACTATCTTTACCTACTTCATTTTTCATAGCCGGGCTATTTCGTACTTAAGAATATTGTATATGCCTATTTTTTCGCCTTCCTTCTTTATTATTTCTGGGTTAGATGGGCTCACAAAATCAATTACATAGCACATGTGGTCCACCTTGTTCACCTCCACTAAGTCCGACTTGTTATGTTCCTGCACCTGATCTGTTTGAACTGGGAAATCCTACTGGACCATGCAGATTTATTATTATTATTATCATTATTATTATTATTATTATTATTATTATTATTATTATTATTATTATTATTATTATTATTATTATGTTGTTTTTCCTTCTTTCTTCAAATTTTCTTCCATTTCTCGCCGAGTGTTTTCCGTACACCTAGGGCAGAGAAACTCGTTGTATGCAATCCCAGTTTACACACGCAAATTCACACGTAAAACATGTATTAAAAAAAAAATTGTTTTATCATGAATGGATGTTGTTTTCACAGCGATAATGTTCTTCTCAGTACATGGTTCGTTCCAGTTAGCACGATTTTTTGCACTTCCTGTAGGGATGGTAAGCCTGGTATCATTTTCAAATAGGTTTCAGTACCTTATTTTTTATCATTCCTAGAGATCCTACAATAACTGGTATGGTAGTCGCCTTGAGGTACCACATTTTTTCAATTTCTATTAGCAAGTCTTTATATTTACTGATCTTGTCAAATTCTTTCGCCGCTATATTATGATCAGAGGGAATACTCATGTCAATTAATAAACACGTCTTCTTTGTCTGATCTTTTATGATGATATCCGGTTTATTAGCTTTTATAGCCTTGTCAGTATGTACGGGGAAGTCCCAGAGAATCGATACATTTTCTCCTTCAGTCACAGCTTCAGG
>NC_068981.1:92712336-92721052 GCF_001194135.2 Octopus bimaculoides
CTTTTGCTCTCTTTCAGAATAGAGTGAAGTTTTTTCGGTCTTTCATGTTTTTCAACAAGGACTGCTGAGGAATTTATGGCTAACACCTTATTATATGCATTCAGCTCAGACTTCAGAACTGCTCGAACTCTTCCATAACAATCCTTCCTAACCGTCTCTCTCATGCTTGCATGTTGGATACCAGAGCCTTCATTTATTCCTAGGTATTTATAGGTTTGTTCCTGCTCAAGTTCTTTTATTACTGTTTCGACATCTAATTCTATTGAACTTGACTTTACCAGTTTCCCTTTCTTAAAAGTGGCTTTGGCACACTTTTCAAGGCCAAACTCCATCCCGATATCATCACTGAATCCTTTCACAGTATGTAATAGTCCTAGTGGTGAAAGCGAGTCATCTTGGAAAATGCCACAGTTTATGCTAATATTGTTTGAGTGCAATACTCCATTAGAATGATATAATTGCAGCTTCGTGTTCCATAGTGACATATTATACTTTAAAAAATCTGAAGTCACAGGAGAAATTTTGAAAATGTCCAGCGATTTCAGAATCCACGAATGTGGTATGCTGTCAAAGGCTCTTTTATAATCAATCCATGTAGAGCTGAGATTTCTGCGCTTGTTATGGCAGTTCTCAAGGATCATGCGATTAATTAAGAGCTGATCTTTGCATCCGTATGAGCCTCGTCTGCATCCTTTTTGTTCAGTGGGAAAGAGGTTATTCTCTTCCATAAACGTATATGTTTTCTCCACTAGAATAAATGTCAAAATCTTATAGGTAGTAGACAAACATGTTATAGGCCGGTAGTTTTTTGGATCTTTGGTTTCGTTATTTTTCGGGAGGAGGTAAGTAATACCATTTGCCATCCAATGGGGAGTTTTTTCTGGGTCTTTCATAATACTATTAAATAGTATTACTAACATTTGTGTGCGGACGAGAGTGATGAGAGCCAGAAATTTGGTACTCTAACAGTACCAGGGGATTTCCACTTATGAGCCTTCGTTATTATTATTATTATAATTTTCTTCAGGTCGAGTAGCCCATCCCGCTCAAAAGGTCTCTGAATAAGGGTTGCTTAAGGATGTTGAACGAAATACCCATATTTCCAGAGGTGAATCATCCAAACCCTAAAGAATTCTTCTCAAAACATTGCGATGCTGCTCTCCCACTACTTCATCTCTCGATCAGAGATACACACATCATCAGCCACCGAGGGACATTCTCAACTGGTTACGGTCAAACAACTGACAAGCAACACTGTGGTATTGAGCAGAATATTTGCTGTAGCCCATCTTTTATACTAAGACAAAACAATGTACATGATGGCACTTCCAATCTATCATTATCATTATTATTATTATTATTATTATTATTATTATTATTATTATTATTATTATTATTATTATCGCTGCTGTTGTTGTTGTTATCATCATCATCATCTTCATAATTATTAATATTTCACTTTATGACAGGTTTTGTTCTAGTCCCTGTAGTCTTGCATGCTATCCGTTCTTATCTAATAATTTCCTGATTATTCTTGGCGTACTAAAGTGGCAAACCTGTTGTAACAGTTCTACCGGGCAGTCTATTTTAATTTCCTTTATATTCCTCTTGATATCTCCAGATACTGTTCCCAAAGACCCAAGAATAATTGGCAATACCTTCACTTTCTTCATTTTCCATAGCCAGGCTATTTCGTACATAAGCGGGATGTATTTATCTATCTATACCTGGGCCCACGTATAGCGTCTACGCTTTGTTCATACGTACTTTTTATCATGCCTAATGTTCTAGTTATTAGTGATCTTGTTTTCAGTTTCAAGTCCCACATCTTGAATACTTCAATTTAGAGATCTTTGTACTTTGACAATTTTTATACTTTGAGACTGCAATGTCTATCACCTAGCAGGTGTTTTTATACTTTAAATCCTTCATTTTTATGTCTGAGCGATTAGCATTTATTTCTTTGTCATCTTGAAGAGGGATATTCCAGATTATTGTGACCTAGTCGTTGTCGAGTACCTTCTTTGGCAATTTTTTAATACAGATTCTTGTTCGCTTTTATGTTGTAGTGTTGGCATATTATCCAGTGGATATAATTACTTTCTCGGTCATATCTGTATATACATTCGGGTGTTGATAAGGAATGGACAGCCAGTGCTTGTTGCATTTGGTGTTATGATCAGTTTTCGTTATTTTGCTTTTATAATTGCTTGTGGACAGTTATTAGTTGGTAATCGATATTTTCAATACTGCCAAAATACGTTGTGGTAGAGAGGACTACAACACAGAAGCCAGCGTATGTGTGGAGTTTAACCATCTTTTACAGCGGCATATGAAGCTAGTATACAATTTAGCCAACTCCTATCTCAATATATAATATCGATTCCCCATGAGATTACGATCGGTTGAGTTGCAGAACCAAAGCTAAGTTTATGCGCTGTTAGGCAATACTGACCAAAGCAGTTTTTAGTGCAAAACATTTGGAGTTCTTCCATGAGTGCAAACATTTTAGAGTAGACAAAAGTGTGAACTCGTTGTTTTGATCGTGAACATGAGAAAATGCATTGAATCAACTCCTAAATGTCGTTATACAAGCATCCCGCGTTGTCTGCTGGACCTCACACCAGGCATCACAGTAGTAGGGCATCTAGGTCTCTGCCAAATTCTGCAACTCAAATT
Source organism: Octopus bimaculoides (assembly GCF_001194135.2). NCBI lineage: Eukaryota > Metazoa > Mollusca > Cephalopoda > Octopoda > Octopodidae > Octopus > Octopus bimaculoides. The sequence goes on from NC_068981.1 coordinate 92,715,016, forward strand.
TATGTGACTTCCAGCACATTATTGTCATACACATAGATGTTTCGTGTCGCTAGTGTATATGTAGGTCTGAGATCCCTGTATTTTTCACGAATTCATGGTCAATATAGCAGAAAGATAAGATATATCACCATTTCACTATCGCTCTGTCACTTGAATGGTTGTGTTGATGTAGAATGTCTATTGCCTCACCTTATTAGCTGAGTGGTGTCATAGATTGTGCCTCCTTTATCATATTATTCTATTAACATAGAATCAATTGAATGGACAAGTAATCGTTACAATGATGATTGTCAACGTGTCAATTTCCTCTTAACCACGATATATTTTATCATTCATTTAAGAAAAAAATGCATCAGCCAAGCACTAACAGATGTTCTATGAATTGTGTTTGTTCTTTTTTTTTTGGCAATATTAGATATGAATGCGAGGCACTCATTTAAAACAAACTGGCAACAGATATAATTAAGATTTAGTTATTCTAATGTAATTGAAATTTTGACGGCCTTCTCAATTAACAACAATCATAATTTTAGCAAATTTTTCTAATTTTCTGAGATGTAGCTATATTGATTTTTGTACGGAGTAATTCAAATTATACAGTATAAAATATTTAGCAAATATTGATAAATAACGAAAGTGAATCGAGAGATTCAGAAATTTTATAGCTATTTCAGAGAAAATTAGTGAAATTGAAAATTTGAGAGATTATTATGGGATTCATTTCTAATATAATAGCTATGTTTAGAATCGCAAATCTTAATTTGAAACGACTCAGTGTTTTCACATTTTACATTCGGAAGCTAAATTTTCTAGATTATCAATATAAGACAACAAAATTGCTGCTCTTTTTTGTTGTCATAGATATTACTCTTTATTATTATTATTATCGTTCAGTAGTTTTATTTTTATAACGTGCTTTCACTTCACTACCGAGCGCAGCTCTGTGCGCCTTGGGTATGTGCTGTGGTTTGCTGTGGTGCTCTTATGTTTACTGTATTGAAAGTGTTTTGCGTAGAATGTGTGCAGTACCCAGTAGTGCAATTTTCTGTATGTTATATATATTTGTAAGTCCTGGTATTTTTGTTATGTATTTGTCTGAATATTTTTTTATTATACCTAAGGCACCTACTATGATAGGAATTGTTTCTGTTTTCAGATTCCACATTCCAGTTATCTCTATTTCCAGGTCTTTGTATTTTGAAAGTTTTTCCATTTCTTTTAGAGAAACGTTGTCTATTATTATTATTAATATTATTATTATTATTATTATTATTATTATTATTATTATTGAGTGAGAGAGCAGTCAGTGCATGCCATAAAAGTGACACTGGTGTAAAATATACGAAGCCCATTATACCCCTCATGACTACCCGTCCATCAACTGGTTCTATATATATAAGTTCTTGCACAATCAATCTGATAATTATGAACCTTTCAACTATTACGTAATTCCGGTCTCCCAGAAATAGCTGTCACATTACAAAAAAAAAAACGATTCCACCCCAGGGTTCTGTATTTTTTAATAGTCCGGGCAAATGTTTTTGTAAAGTATATTTAAATATCTATAGACTTGTGCATAAGTTTTTATCTTCTGAATATATTCATTTTTCAATACCCAATCATATATGTACATGTGTATATGAATGTATGTTTGCGTATATATATATATATATACATATATATGTATATGTGTGTGTATGTATATGCGTGTGCGTATGTGTGTATCAAGCCTAATGGTGTTTATATGCGTCACTGTCTGTTTATCTATCCATATATATATATATATATATGTGTGTGTGTGTGTGTGTGTGTGTGTGTGTGTGTGTGTGTGTGTGTGTGTGTGTGTGTGTGTGTGTGTGTGTGTATATATATAATGATCCAGAGATATACGCACATCTGTATATACAGGTATTTATAACTTACAAATTCTGGCCTTCAATGGTACCCATATGTTGATAGAAACTCTTATTATACCGTCGGAGCCGCGATACTATTTAATATTCACATATAATCTGTCTTTTGATTTCTGCTAGTCACAAGTTAGTTTATGATCTGTTTTCTTGAGCAGAGATAAAAACCCACAACTTGTTATAATCGCAGACATTAGATATTGTCATTCAACATTATTTTATTATTGATTTCATGTTCTTTCCTAGATTTTCTTTTGATTTCGTCCGTGTTTTTCTAAATAATATTACTAACTAATTATTAGCTGACTCATATATAACACGAACCCAATCAGCAGGCACTACGTTTTTGATTTTTGTTCTTGTCTTTCATCTATTCGTCTAGTAAAATATTCGTATCTTTCTGTTCCTTGTCACAATTATTCCATAACTACTTGACTACAACATCAAGCGAATGTTAATACTATATGTTATCCCTTTACAGAGTAAACACAGAATTTTATTTCTATCATATACGCGAATAAGATCATGGTTTATATCTTCATATAACATGTCAACTATCTAATAACGATTATATGTGTATGTATATGTGTATATAGATATATGTGTGTGTGTGTGTGAATATGCATATATGAATGTGTGCTTATCATTCTATATGCGTATATAGAAAGAGAGATAGATAGAGAGAGAGAGAGAGAGAGAGAGAGAGAGAGAGAGAGAGAGAGAGAGAGATGTATGTAGGTATGTATGTATGTATAATTACTGCGTGGACAGCAACTATTGCTGACATGATAGGGACATAAGCTCTGCGGTTTAGTGGGCTGACAAATGTTGATAGAAATGTTTGTTCTTAACACCGCAGTTTCAATATTTGAGAGGAGAAAAAACTGAAAATGCTGCTACACAGCTCTAATTTATCACGTTAGAAATGTCAAAACTCTCATACGATCTATTACCGAAGGTACTTTCTCGAATGCTCCCGTTGAGAAAAGATGAATGAGTGTAGTGAGATAGGGGCAGTTTCTCAATAATAAGATATAAATCTACTACATTGAACACATTGAAAACTTCCGTTAGACAAATGAGAATTCAGTACAAATCCATTTGCTGTTTAAGGCATTTTTCATTTCTCTGCATTTACCTTGCACTGAAAACCACGTTTGCATCACTCTTTTCAAGCGGGAACCCACAGTGTGAATCGGAGAGATGTGATTTAAAAAAACGTGATAATTTTAGTCTGAATAAAAAGCAGGTAAATTATTTACTGGTAAATATTGGAATTTTTACCAGTAAAATTGTGGTATTTCATGTGACAAGCCTATCAATTAGAATAATTTCTTCTTTTCAAACACCGAGCAACATATTTTAGAATTCTTCCTTTCATTTCAAATCAAGGACCTTGTAAAATTTTGCTGAAATCGTAATAGGGCTCTATCCAGGAAGACAGGACCCACGATCCGTACAGATGAATGCAGTTATTCTACGAAAATCTGACAACAGTCGTGCATGTGCCAGCCCACAGGTAATTTACCAGGTCTAGATCGAATCCGACGTGAAATACACATAACACCGTCTATATGCGGGTGAAATGCATAGACTAGCGAGAACGATGACCCAAAGTTATATGCTTGTGTGTGTGTGTGTGTGCGCGCACGCATGTATGTGTGTGTGTGTGCGAGCGTGTGTGAGAGCGCGTGTGTTTGAGTGATTATACATAAATATATTCATAGGGGACAGCTGTGTATTCATTTATTTGAGTTAATTTTCGACAACTGTCTATATTTAACTCATTGTCAAAAGAAAAACAAACTCTCTCTTCCTTATGTAAGTTGACATGTGGCATAATGGGTCCATTTTTCCAAAATTTTGAAAATAATGTCAACTACAAAACAACATGTAAAAGTTAATATGAAATCTCAATCTCAAAATATGCATCATGATTTTGTTAAGAACTTCCGATGGATTGGGAACAATTTTTTTTGCTCATTTCGTATATACATAACTAAGATTGAATCACTATGAAAATCTATAATTTCAAAATTTGTTGGGAGATAATAAGTCAATCACAAATGGAGTGAAACACAGTGCAGTATTTGAATAAAAATCTGACAAACTGTGGGTGAATGTTGAATGTAATCCATAAAGAAATACATGAGATGCATTCGAACTTAAAGAGACGCAAAATAAAAGAAGAGAAAATGTCTACAAAAGAACAGCCAATTTGAGTTTAAATCGATTACTATAAGATCCTCTATTCAGTAAATGAACTCAAAATTAAGCTCTACACTTCCCGCAGGGGAACTCTTGGTTAACAAAAAGTTCTCTTATAATACAATTATGGGAAACATAATCATCACAGTAACCAAGCTTCGTTCTCCCCACCTTTGCACCTGCTTCAGAATCTCTTGCAGATGGAGCACTCAGCGTTCTCTTCCGTCGTTATATCAGCACATTCATGGTCACCATCACTACTATCAAAAACCCACTGTGTTACCTGTTTTCTACTATTTTGAAACATATAATCCTCCTTCCTTTCCACTCTTAGACTTGTTGCTTCTTTGGTGCACTGTTTGCTGCACAATCTTCTACCTGAACTTGATACTGTGTAAATATCAATAATTACATGGAACAATGCTTCTAAAAATACTTTCAGATACTGGCACATATTTGAAAGGTATGGAAGACTTCTTTAATTCTTCTTTTCTCCTGTTTATAGAACCTTATTTGTTATATATTAAGTTACCTATATTACCCCACGCTGCAAACTGACAAGTGAACCTTCATACCCAGCCCTTGAATTACCTTCAGCTTTAGAATTTCCAGTGATATTTCGTTTCTCTAAAATAACGTAGGTAAAGAAGTTATTCTGAACAGACTTTCAGTACAACAAATCCAAATCTGCTGTACTTCTTGCTGCACCGTGATGTTTTGTTTTACCATCAAAAATTGTTGCTCTAAGGATTGAAGTTTCTGATCCATTATGAGGAATTTGAAATATAGTTAGCTGGAATTATATAACGCTTATAAAGGCAAGAAAGATGACGTAATCCATAATGGGTGTCACTTAATACTTCGTGATTCGGAGTTTAGAGAAAATTATGAAAACTCAGGCAAATGACTCATTATATCCCACTGACTCGTTCTATCCCAATCCCTTATTTCTCTCGGCAAGTTTCGTATCAAATGGTTCATGACGCGCTGCAAAGATCAGCAGCCATTATAAGCAGTGCATCGGATTACAATACTCATAGATCTCTCGTTTTAGAATTGGGAAAATTACTGCTGAATTACAATCATAAATTATTACCAATGCACACTGTCGTATTTCTGGCGGTTTTCCTCTTACATTAGATATTTTTCACGCCTCCCGAAACTACTCATTAAAGTGTCATTTGCAAATACGATTTATCATGCCAATAAAAATGTACTTCTAAATGAAATTTTTTTCCTGACTTTCAATATGCCTATTACAATCTAAAGATACATACACACGCACACGCACATATATATATTTGTGTGTGTGCGTGTGTGTGTGTGTGTGTGTTTGTGTGTGTGTGTGTGTGTGTGTCTGTGTGTGTGTGGCCAAATCCGAATCCTCATGGTCAGCGAATTATTGATACAAAGATGCGTTGTCACATTACATTATATTTCACCTGAATTTTAATTAATTTGCGCTATATCGCTTGCATGAACATAATTACTAGCACTTATTCGAGTATGAAAAACCGTATTTAATGAATGTTGTGTTGCATTTGCGTATTGTTATTAGTAATCATTCTTTCTTTTATAATCAATAGTTATTCATTACAATTGGCTTTTCCAAAAGTGTCTTATCAACTATAGGAATGTTTTAAAATGTGAACTTAGAGAAATGTCGCAGCTAAGAGCGAGAGATATGATGGTAAAGACGGAAACGTATTTCGTAATACGGTGACTTTGAAACAAAATATAATACTAACATTAAAATAATATACTTAGGTGTGTCATAAAATTACATACATAAATATATTATTATTATTATTATTATTATTATTATTATTATTATTATTATTATTATTATTATTATTATTATTATTATTATTATTATTATTATTATTATTATTATTATTATTATTATTATTATTATTATT
>NC_068981.1:92721333-92733957 GCF_001194135.2 Octopus bimaculoides
CTGGTGTTTTTGTTATGTATTTGTCTGAATATTTTTTTATTATACCTAAGGCACCTACTATGATAGGAATTGTTTCTGTTTTTAGATTCCACATTCGAGTTATCTCTATTCGAGTTATTATTATTATTATTATTATTATTATTATTATTATTATTATTATTATTATTATTATTATTATTATTATTATTATTATTATTCAATAGTTTTATTTTTATAGTGTGCTTTCACTCCATTACCGAGCGCAGCTCTGTGTTCCTTGGGTATGTGCTGTGGTTTGCTGTAATGCTCTTATGGTTACTGTATTGAAAGTGTTTCGCGTAGGACGTGTGCAGTGCCCAGTAGTGCAATTTTGTGTATGTTATTTATATTTGTAAGTCCTGGTGTTTTTGTTATGAATTTATAGGCAGGTAAAGTCGCTCTAGGGTGCCTTAGGGTGGAGCATTCTATGCATTGTCAACAATTTTCGTATGTTTCTGTCACGATTACATATTTCAGTAAAGGACCAGTTAATAATATTGAAACAGTAAGTCACGACCGATACGGCTATTTTGATCGCTTCGTTCCTGTTTCTTGCATTCAGCTCTGTCGTGAGCGTTGTCCTTACCCTGCGGTAACATGCTTCCTGATCTTTTCCCTCATTATTGAATGCTTGTTGCCATCACCTCCAATTACTCCTAGGTATTTGTAGCTCTCCGATGTTCTAACTCATTTGAGACATTCTGCTGGTCAAGATTAACGTTATACGTTTCTATCATTTTCCCCCTGATAAAAGTAGCTCTTGCACATTTATCGAGGCCAGCTTCCATCTTGATCTCATTACTGAACTGTTTAATTATTGCTAGTAAGCCCTATCATTGTTGGTCATTTTCTGCAAAGAGCATTAAAACTTCCATGTACAAGGGATTGTTTATATTTTTATCATAAATTTTATAGACATACTGTATCGACGAGTTCTTGTGTCGTTCAAGTTCTTGTGACAATCTTCCAAGATCATCTTATTTATTACCACAAGATCCATGTTTACATCTTTTTGCTCATTAGGGAATATGCCACGTACTATATTCAGTCAAGACAGATGTTAGTATTTTATACATTAATGTAAAGCAGGTTATCGGTCTATAATGTGTTGGTTCGTTTGTTTCTTCATTTTAAGGAAGTAGAAATATAACACCATTAACTAGCCAAGAGGGAATCGTACTAAGTTGCTGCAGCACATTGTTTTAAAGTTTTGTTAGCAATTCATGACTCAGAGAGTCATGAACCAGAAGTTAAGAATTTAATCCTTTCCCGGAGACTTGATTTACTGAGAACTGATATTCATCCTCTACCTTGAAACCATCCCACTTTTGCTCTTCTAAGAAATTTAAGTCAGAAGATATTCGATCGATCCAATGGAACCTTTTATAGAGCGTTTTTTCGTATGAATAAATTTTATTCCAAAATTCCTGCACTCCTTCTTTTGATGGGACACACATTTCTGAAACTGGTATTTTCTTTATCTTCCAGTAAACATGTTTGGGGTTATCTTTAAACATGTTGTCCTTGAAGAACCTAACGTGCTTTTCATACCGTGCTATGCGGGTAGTTTTAACAGATACCATTTGTTTGATAATTTCTATGGTGGTATCGAGGTTAACTATGGTTTTCATATATTTTTTCTATAATTTTCGGATTTTTGTTGATTTGATATTCTTGCAAAACTTAAGGTTTTTTAAACATTTCTGGTGTTGGATACGCATTTGCCAAATAGGGTTTTTGTGGAAGGATTATTTTTATCACCATTGTTATTGTGGTTGCTGTGTTCGTAATTAGATTACATTTGTTGGAACTCTTAATTTGTTATTGAATTGTCTTGTTTAGTAAAATGTAATGTTTGGGTTTGCTATATACTTTTGTTTTGTTATGCTAAACGGAATGCTGCGAAACCCCGATAACTGACAATAAAATACTGAAGCCATATCTGGCTGTAGAGCCATGTCAATTTTTCTATCGTTTTCATGAACTCCTAAGATTTATATAGGAACATTTGGAGTAGTTTTCTAATTTCGGTACCCTTATATAATTTTATGTTATCAGTCTTAGTTAACTAACCTCTTCTCATGGTTCTTCTGACACTTTTTGTTTGTAGTCATACACACGTTACGCCTTTGCTAAGTATACTAACATTTTCATTAGAATTTCTAACTGGATTTTTCCTTGTAATTTACTTTTACAAAGAAAGTGTTGCTTATAGCTTGTGCATGTTTTACGATCGAGCTTTTCATTCAACCGACATGTTGATGAATGTATGCAGGATAATTATTGCTTTTCTCATGGCGAAAGATATAACTTTACTGATATTTCTTTTTAACTAGTTCTGATATAATTATTTTCCGTTTTACGTGGTATGGTTGATGTACATTGCTAGTATTGGTGCTGCTTTATTTACGGTGACTGTCACTAGTAACCAATTGTGTCGTTTCCAAATGATTTCATATACTCGTTCCAGGCTGTGCTAAGTGCTGTTATACTCAGGAATCCCTTGCAACGTTTTCTCTTCACCTCTTGAAGTATCCTAATGTTTTCTAAAGAATTATGGATATAGATGTAAGTAATTTATGGAACTAAAATATTTTGGTGTTGCTTATTAAGTTTGTTTTCAACGAGTAGCCTCTGAGATATAGAATTTTGCATCTATCAGAATTTCTCTCACTACAGAACCATAGCAACAACAATAATACAGTTCTATATTTAAGACATGAGGAATTTTGTACATTATTTACAATATTTACATTCGACGGATATTTGTCCTCATCATGTTTCTTAACACGTTTCGGGTGATATACTGTCCAACCTTCATCAGGTGTCTAGGGGAAATTTTGAACCTGGGTCCTCATGCCCACAGGCATATTGTGTAGTGGTTAAGAGAGCAGGCTACTAAACCCAAGATTCCGTGTTCGATTCCAAACAGTGACCTGGACAACAACAACAACAACAACAACAACAATAATAATAATAATAATAATAATAATAATAATAATAATAATAATAATAATAATAATAATACCCTAGATATATGGCACACTAGGCATAACACCTACATGAACTTCTAACTTGTTGTTTCTTGAGGTCTCTGGGTGAGACTTGGATCCAACTTGTACAAATGCAAAGCAAAAGTCAAACATAAAATAATAATAATAACATCGAAAAATACATTAGAAATAAGAACCCAGGTGTGATATTTCCCCAAGGCACCTGATGAAGGCTAGAGTGTATATCAGCCGAAACGTTGTGTTCACAACAAGCATGATGAGGACAAATATCCGTCGAATGTAAATAATGTAAATAATGTAAATAATGAACAGTTGTAATTTCCAGTCGCAGTCGCTTTCCATATTCTGACCGTTCTTAACCTTCTGTCTACCAATGGGTCCAACGGACCCATTTCAGTTTTTCAGTTGATTTTTCCTACTGTTTATATTATTTGATTCTGCTGATTTCTTGTGACTCTTATTTTTACTTGACTCTCTTTTATTTGTCAAATGGAAAATTTTCCGTATGTTTATAAAAGCTAGAAAATTTGGCTTTATACATTAATTACCATATGCGTCCATTGCACCCCCGAATTAAATTCAGACAATACTTTTGTCATTCTAAACAGAATAAAAGCAGTGTCAGATATTATTTTCCTAGATATTTATCAGATATAAAATAGATAAAATTGTATTCAATTTATTTCCTGAATTTTAGATAAACCAGGAAAAAACATGAAAATATTCCTGTAATTTTGTGTAGTATTGCATCACCTTCAATCTGCTAGGTTATAGGGTGATGCATTATTTCTATGTGATGACACAATTCTTACAATATATTGTATTATCTTTCAGGAGAGTATAAATATGTGAGAGACTAATATCTGCCTTTAGTCTCCTATCAAGTTTCATATAGTTCAGTTATGCTTTCCTACATGCATAGACGTGAAAATTTGAGTGAAGACTTAATAACGAAAAAGTTACTGGAATTAGATGAAGAATGGGAAGAAGATAGTAGTTATTCCTTCTATTGTTCTGAAGATGATGATGAAAGTGACTGAATGCTGGAGAGTTTCGTTCTGTCATTAGATCATAAAGATACTCAAAAACAATTATTTGCAATCCACCCAATTCTGAATGAGCAATATGTTTCTAGAGACAGACAAGAAGTTTGGCATTCTAATCCTCTTACCCAAGCAACAGTAAGAACTTCATTTAGCAATATTGTGTGCCAAGAACGTGGATCATCCCGCTTCGCTAAAAGGTCTTGCGATGGCATTCAAACATGTCTTACTAACTTTATGCACCAGAATCTTCTTGAAGTAACTCGTAAATGGACAAATGGTGAAGGTAAGGTTGTTTACAAAGATACATAGAAGGAAATTGATCACTCTGAACTAAAGAAATTGTATTGGACTGATTATTCTTATAGGTGTTTGTAAATCTAAACATGAAAATGTCACACAGTTATGGCGTCAAGAAGATGGCTGCCCAATATTCAATACAATTATGAGCCGGAGAAGATTTCAGCAGATTTTACAAGTATTAGGTTTTGATGATGCCAGTCAAAGAAGAAAAAAACAGAAGTGATGATAAATTCGAGCCCATAAGAGAAGTAATTGAAATGTGGAATCAGAATTTGCAAGATGGATATGTTCCAAGTTCATGCATTAAAATTTGATGAACAATTAGTTTCATTCAGAGGGCGCTGTCCAATCCGGGTATATATTCCTTCAAAACCAGAGAAATATGGAATTAAAATTTTGGCAGTATGTGGCAGTGAAACATATTATGCCTGGAAAGTACAAATCTACACTCGAAAAGACCGAGGAAACGGAGAAAGACAAATAAACGTTCAAGAGTGTTTGAGAACCTAGTAAAAGAACTTCAAAATACTGTTCGCGATATAACTTGTGATAATTTTTTTACCAGTCTAGGATTGCCTCGAAAGTTGCTTAGCAAGAAAACTACTTTAGTTGGAACAATTAGAAAGAGCAGAGTTGAACTTTCAAATACTTTCACAAATGGAAAAAAAAGAAAAATGAGCAGCACAATATTTGGATTTCAAAATTATTCTATGATCCTATCTTACTGTCCCAAGAAAAATTATGTAGTCACACTTATGAATATGAAGCACTCTCAAACTGCAATTGATTCAAAAAGTGATGAAAATAAACCTGAACTTATTACATGTTACAACAAAACAAAAGTAGGAGTAAGTACCCCAGATAAGATGGTAATGACATACACTTGCACAAGAATGACTCGAAGATGGCCTATGGTTATATTCTACAACATGATTGATATGAGTGCAGTGAATGCTTTCATTGTTGTTAAACAGCTTCACTTGCAAAGTGTCAAGGATAAAAGAAAACAAGTGCCTAATTCAGTTAGGAAAGGAATTTGCTGGAGTTAATGCTAAACAAGAACATGACAAACAATCTTCTAGTCCCGCCAACATTTCTCAACCATACGAGAAAAGAGGACGATATTCAACCTCATTTGCAGAAAAGAGGACCAAAGAAGAAAGAAGTTTCTTGCGTGCCCCCCACCTACCCCAAAAGACAGGAAAACTCGTAGTACATGTAAGAGTTGTAATATCCATGTTTGCCAAGAACATTCCAATGTTTTCTGCGTTCACTGCCATGAAGAGCTATAATTCTGTAATTCTCTTGTGGGCCAAGGGCTAATGTGTTGGTAAGTTCTTTACCTACTCTATAGTGGGCCATGCTCTCACTTCTATGATATATTCTCCACTGTTTTTTTTCTCTGATCAGTTTTGTATTTTATGATACTGACTATATTTGTCCATAATAATTCTGAAATATTACCTGTGCTAAGTTTGTCTTTCATCGTTTCCGTTGCGATAAATCAAAGTATCAGTCAGTATCTACTGACCCCCGCCCCATTTTCTGGTCAAATGCCTAAATTAGATATTACAAGTTTAATGCCCTTAAGAAATAAATATTTTCATTCTCATTTTTGTCCTTGAGGAAGATGCCTCATGACTTTTAAATCATGACTTCCAGTAGATGTTGGCGATAGCATTTGTTTACACTTTCCGTTTGCTTCCATTTTACTTTTGTCATAATCGATATTATTTCTTTTCTGTTGCCATGATCTACACTAGTCTGAGTTAAATAATTTTTTACATCTTAATTTGGTATAATTTCTTGCCGAATTGTTGGATGGGTCAGACTCTGTTGGGATCTATCCAGATTTCATCATTTGTAATATGTTGGTTTTCGGGGTTTTGATTCCCAGCGCAAATTCCTTCTTGTCCTTATAAATTTTGCTTATTCTTTAGCACAGTAGCGTGGTGGACTATAAACTTACATTTCTTTGGCATTGCTTGCAGTTCCTTGCCGTTATGCTCTCTGTTTCTGTTGTATTTCTATCCCCCACACAACATTAACTCTACTTTCCTCCCAAGTGGCAAACAACACCCCACTTTATATCTGGAAGTACAACTGTTAATGTATCTTAAGTATTATATGATTTTTATATGCCATATATATTGTTTGAATAACATCTTCATAAACGAAGATACAAAACGAACACATACTCAGTGTGAATGAGAAAATACAAACTATATTTTTTTTAAATATCAAAACGAGCTTCCATACAGAAAATAAAACTGAATGAACATCGAATCTAAGCAACACTTCCTTCCATACATTTGTTTGAAAGTTTCCATGAGTATTTTATGGTATTCATTAGTTACAATTGTAGTTCTGTTATCTTATTTTTCGATTTCCTGTGCATCTCTGTTTCTAATGTGGTATCTTATATAGTAGTGTTGCTGTTTGGAGGGACCGTGTATTCTATTTGTAGTGTTACCTATTGTGTCGCTTTCATTATTTTAAACGTTTTGTATGTTGCGGACTCTGATGTGATGCTTTCAAATGATAGTAGATCGTTTTTGTTTGAATATTGTTTATATACCTTATGTGCAGTAATTTTCTTTGATTCTTTTCATTTTGTATTTGTTCGATGTTAGCGTTTGCTGTTATATAAATCTCTTATAGTGCTTCTGGGCATTGAATATAGAGTTGATATATAATACAGATGTAACACTTAAATGTGAAAGTATGTGGCCGAATGGTTAGGGTGTTGCACTCACGATCGCAAGATTATATTTACGATTCTGTGGCGGTGTGCTATGTTCGTGAGCATAAACATTTCATCTCACTTCTATCACATCGATATCTGACGTGTGGCACATGGTGCACCTGTACAAGTGATGCTGATTAAACGGAGGATATGTGCTAATGTAAAACGTATACATTTGATCTGTATATGCATCTGTGCAGGTTATTCAGCAATAAATTGCAGAAAACTCTGTTATCGATTATGACAAGAGAGTCATCAACACAACACTACTATGTAGAGATCGTTTGTTCAGCTTTATGTTTAAACGCTTGATTATTTTAGGATGCCAAGCGGTAAGTTTCCTTATCCCTTGCTGTGACTCTAGCAGCTTTTAATAAACTTTCTTTACTATTACCTGGGAGTCTCTGTCTACTCTAGCTAACTCCACGCAGGAGTCTCTGTCTACTCTAGCTAACTCCACGCAGCTTTCTACTGATATTTAACCTCTTACGCCTTCCTTTCTAGGTAAGTATAATCTTGCTCCTCATGCCTTTGTGTGGAGTCCTCCATTCATATTGAGTTTCCTCCTAGTTTTTCTCTCTAGCTTTGTTAAATCAGTTTTTGTCCAATCTTCAAAAGCTGATGAGTATCTAAGTAATGATACTGGCCATGTATGTGCAGCTTTCACTAAATAGGGACCATTTAGATTTAACTTCATTAGCTTCCTCACCTCTCTGATGTACTCCTCAATTTTCGCTTTCATTTCTGTAGTTGGTACTTTATCAGATTCTAATACACCTAGATACTTATAACTCTCTCCTCCTTCCAATGATCTTAATGTCTAGCCTTCTGATAATTGGATGCCCTCGCTGTTGGCTACCTGTCCCCTTTTCATGACTTATATTTCACACTTATCTATGCCAAATTCCACGCCTGTATCTTTGCTGAAGAGTCTTACAGTGTGTATTAAGGAATATGTCTCTTTTTCATTCTTCCTAAACACCTTCAGATCATGTATGTAGAGCAAATAGTTAATTTTTCCATTAATATTTTCGAACTGATAGCCTGCGTTTGCTGTCCTTGATAGTAAACAGAGGGGGGATCAAACATAAGGCAAGTATTAATGGAGACAACAAGTCCCCTTCAAAATTCGTATTTTGGTATCAACTTTCCCTAAGAGTGTGTCACCTGAGTAGAGCTTTAGTTTCCATTTCTTCATGCTAAAGCTAATTAATTCTCTTACGTTATCTATTATACTGATTATACTCGGACTTTGACTTATCTATAAGTGTTAGATTATGTCATAGGCTTTCCTATAATCTGTCCATGCTATTGTTAGAATTTTTTTCAAGAGTTTACTTCATTTAGAACTGCTTTGTCTATATATAATAGATCATGCGCTCCTCTAGCCTTGTTCCAGCAACGTTTTTGTTCTTCTGGTAGTAAATTCTGGTTGTCGAAGTGCTCGTAAATGCGGATGACCTTTCAGGTGGGGTTCAATTGAAATTTTCGTCAGGTCGAGTAGCCCATCCTACACAAAAGGTTCCTGAATAAGAGTTGTTTAAGGATGTTGAACGAAACACCCATGTTTCCGAAGTTGAATTATCCAAACCCAAAGAATTCCTCTGAAAACATGGCTATGATGTTCCTCTACTATTTCTGTTTGTGGTCAAAGATACGCATATCGTCAGCCACTACGGGACAAACTCAACTGGTTATAGTCCAACAACTGACAAGCAAAACTGTGATATTGAGGAGAATATTTGGTATAACGCATCTTTTTATACCAAAACAAAACAATGTACATGATAACGCTTCCAGTCAGTTAAGATCAGAAGTCATGAGAGCCACTGTCTGGTATTGCATTACGTCATTTATAATTATTATTATTATTATTATTATTATTATTATTATTATCATTATTATTATTATTATTATTATTATTATTATTATTATTATTATTATTATTATTATTATTATTACTATTCAGTAGTTTTCTCTTTATAGCGTCCTTTCACTTCACTACCGAGCGCAGCTCTGTGTGCCTTGGGTATGTGCTGTGGTTTGCTGTGATGTTCTTATGGTTACTGTATTGAAAGTGTTTTGCGTAGGATGTGTGTAGTGCCCAGTAGTGTAATTTTCTGTATGCTATATATATTTGTAAATCCTGTTGTTTTTGTTATGTATTTGTCTGAATATATTTTTATCATACCTAATGCGCCTATTATGATAGGAATTGTTTCTGTTTTTAGATTCCACATTCAAGTTACCTCTATTTTCAGGCCTTCTAGCATATTTCTATGCTTAAATATCACTTGGCTACCGGAGAGTTTTCTTAGTTCTTTTTCGTGTGTTCGTTGTAAGTTATGATACAAATGCGTTTTCATCATTCCCTCTAAAATATATATTATTTATGAGTGGCACTCTCCGTCTTACACGCCAGTGTGCTACATTCATATATAAAATGAAGGTATATGCATTTAGTTTAGTTTACGATGTTATTTATGATGATATATTCTAATGCCTTACATTTAGTTCTTGAATAAAATATTTTCAATTTTGCTTGAATTTATTATATATTAATGATTTATTGGTTTTCATTAGTTTTTGTCACATGCTGAGCACATTCTTTTTCAGATTTTACACTTTATTGAATTCTATTACATTTTTTCTTAGCATGTGTATGTGTATGGAAGTATATACATCCAAACACACACAAATACAGATTCATATGTACACACACATATGCACACGCACACACGCACACACACACACACACACACACGCATACACACACACACACAAACACACACACACATACCAGCTGGCAACCATTTTCTTTCTTCTAAGAGCAAATACCCAATCTTTCTCTGTTGTTCTCATAACTTTACTGCCTTCGAAATTTACTTTCTTGTGTGTAAAATAGCAACAGATTTGGCGCTTCCAATATTTGTTTACAAAATGTGCTCCTATGTAATACATACATACATACGTACATACATACATACACTTTAGCACATAAATACATATACATGCATCTAGACATGAAAACATATACATAAAAACGCATCCATAAAACAAACATACAAATCTGCGCATAAATACATATGCATACGCCTAGACATGAAAATATATACATAAAAACGCATCCATAAAACAAACATACAAATCTGCGCATACACTAACACCAAATACTGCACACACACACACACACACATGCACAAATACCTAGATGATGTTGATAAAAGTTCCAATGAAGGAGCCTTGAATCTGTGTTAGAGTCCGGCTCTTTCTCTATGGACAAGAAATACAGAAATGAAACTGATTGATAACATACATACATACATACATACATACATACATACATACATACATACATACATACATACATACATACATACTTACACATCTAAGGACTTTTTAATGGAACATAGCTTGGGGTTTTGTCTCGCAAGTTGTGCTTCACGCCATTGCGAACTCTAGCAAATAGTAACAAATCAGGAATTATGTTGTATATATCCATTGGTTTGTGAATGGTCCCGTTACTGTGTTTGCTCTTTAGTCACAGTTTTCGTGTTTTTCCCCGGTTTTATATGTTATTTCTGTGGTGGGATATTCGTATATGTTGCAAATGTATGTAGGGGACTATTATGGTTTATTTGATATTGTTTACTTCTTCATGTGTGTAATATTAAATAAAGATTTTTAATTGAATGCTTTTCGAAAAAGTAATTAATCATGCGTCTATTATCTATATCTCTTATATATGGCGGTGTTTACGGCTGAGTGATTTTAACGAAGGATTGATTGTTTTGTAAGAAAATATCTTTTTAATTGAATTTTGCTTCGGACGATATATTCTCTGTGTATGTGTGCGTGTGAGTGCTGGAGTTTGTGAACAGTTGGGAAGCTAACGTCTAAATTTAAGAAAAGCATTAGTTTTGCCAATGGCTAAAGGACAAAAAATAAAAATATCTAGAGGCGGTTGTGAGACTGGTGGTGGTGAGTTTCTTTATGAATACATTTGTATAAAGTGCTGAATATTTTCTGAAACTCGACTAGCTAGACACACCCATAGATTTGGTTTCATAACATAAGTTCTGTTCGAATTTTGAATAAAGAAAACAAGTGATCAAATGTTATATTTAATTGAAATCTAATCAGCAATGTATTGACCCTGATTATCTATGACTTCCTTCCATCTATTTGCAAGCTATTTTAATCCCATCAATGTAAAACTCGTTTGATTTCAAAGAACTCTGAAATGTAATTTTCGACTACCCCTGGCTTGCGAAAGTTATGTCCCACAAATGATTCTGTTAGCTACGAAACAAATGGTAGTATAAATGAGCAAGGTCGGGAGAATAAGGTCGATGAGGAATGTTTTTCCCAACCAAGCTCTTCGATCTTCTGTGATGTGATCTTTGCAGTTTGGAGTCGTGCATTGTCCTGATGAAACATCACATCTTTCGATTCACTAAAGCGGGTCTTTTTTACCAGTCGCAAGTCTATACAAAAAGGGTGAAATGAGTTCTCGAGAATAGAGAGAAGAGAAGATGTCAACTCGGGACTTGCGGTTGCTTTCGGGCAATTCATTAGGCAGAAATTTTCTAAGTTTAAGAACTTTTCCAAATTGTTGAAGATGACGATGAACCATTTTACGGTTTGAACTAAGCTTTATTGCCAATTCTTCAACTGATGTTGCAGGATTTTCTTCAAGTAATGCCTCAAGGAGCTTATCATCAAACTCAACTGGATGTCCTGTTCGATCTTCATCTTCAAGGTTGAAATCTCCACTTCTGAATTTTGTAAACCATCTTCTGCAAGTCCTTTCATTCAAGCATTCTTTCCCATAAACTGAATGTGTTTCGAGTCGTTTCGGCTGCAGAGTTTCCTTTTTTGTACTCATAAAGCTTTATGTGCCTTAAATGCTCTTTGGATACTTCCATGTTAAAAAGGGTTTTAATCAAAGAAATTTTAATTCTGTTATTCTGTAAAACAATATTTAATTAGTTTAAATGTACACAAATGCATGAAAATATCTAAAATACTATTAAATTTCATTCAATTTAAAAAAAGGTAAAATAGGACAGAACTTATGGGAAGACCTGATATATATGTTTGTGTGTATGTGAGTGTGTGTGTGTATGTGAGTGTGTGTGTGTGTAAGTGAGTGTGTGTGTGTATGAGTTATTTTGGTGTGCGTGTGTATGTATACTTATTCTTTTATTCTCTCATTTTTTTCAGTCATTTGACTGCGATCATGCTGGAGCACAACTTTTACTCAAAAAATCGACCCAAGGACTTATTCTTCGTAAGCCTAGTACTTATTCTATCGGTCACTTTCGGCGAATCGCTAGATCATGAGGGCATAAACAAAACCAGCATCGATTGTTAAGCGATGATAGGGGACAAACGCACACATATACACACACACACACATACGTTTATTCATATACGACGGTCCATGTGGTTATTAAGCAAGCTACTTACCACACAGCGACTCCAGCGTCTAGGTTTA
>NC_068981.1:92734568-92742189 GCF_001194135.2 Octopus bimaculoides
GTGAGTGCATCTGGTAGACGGAAACTGAAAGAAGCCCGTCGCAAATATATATATGTACATATATGCGTGTGTGTGTGTGTGTGTGTCTGTGTGTGTGTGTGTGTGTGTGTGTGTGTGTGTGTGTGTCTGTCTGTCTGTCTGTCTGTCTGTCTGTCTGTCTGTCTGTGATACATTTAATGTCTTTATCAATGAGTAGCTAGAATTGTTTCAAAGGTTTTTCCCATGAAATTATCGCTAATATTCCAACTCTGATATCTCATACACAGTAGTTGATTATATTAACATTATTTTAACATATCTGTGTCACTTGTATTAAAACCCTTTTATTATTTTAGTATCTCTCTGCATTTCTTTCTAGATACATGAGTTTTCAAGTAAACGGGTGCATGTTTTTAAATATTTCCTGTTTTCCTTGACAACATTCTTAACATAATTATTTCCAGTAAAATCGTTTGTGTCAATTATAGGAAACGCATTTCAAGTGGATCCAATATAACAATTAGGATTGAAGACAACCTAATGCCATGATGGTATTGTATGAATGAATTTATCAAGACAGGAGGAAGGTAATGCAAATATATTGTGTTGGTCAATCTGACATAGTTTTCATCCGCTCATGATCATTTCAGTTATGATATCACTTCTACTTTCATGTGAACTATCGGTAGGGATTGTATTCCTGATACCAGTAAAGGGTATTTCAAGGGTAGCTCAAGGCAGTTTTTTTTTAACTGATTATTCAAGAAAGCACATACATTTAGGAATGTTAAATGTAAAGGTATCATAACGATTGCAAAAAGATATTCAAGACCAAATCAAATATATTAGATAAATCATAAAATATATGTTCACTCATATACTTTTTATAATTTATCTAATAAGTCTATCTAATAGAAAGCACTTAACTTTCATAAGCGTTTCAAAAATCTGTAATTATTTTACAACCATTGACTTATAGAAAAACTATAAAAACTCGTTAACGCTCACCTAATTTGATTAATACCACCAATTATACATTGTAAATATGCTACATTTTGAGCATAAGACGAAGCCCTTTACATTAAAATGCTGGAACATTTATCTGAATGACTACAAATAAGAAAACGATTGAGAAGTATCCTATCATCAGAGAAATACGTCTTTCCTAATTTAATGAAAAATTAACTTAAATTTACGTTAATGTTTGATACGCTCAAAATTTCCGACTGATACAGAGAACCAAAAGTTAAACGCAGAACCCCTTCCTTCCAGTTTGACATACACGACACACAACGTCCCCCGTCTTTCCTCTTCTGATGTGTTTTTCACTATAAAAATAGCCAGTAATTTTTTAATGGATTTCCATATTATTTGCAAGTAGAAAATGTTCGTAATTCTTCCTGAGAAAACATTGTTTCGGATAAATGCTGTAGGATAAATTCATACTTTGGGATACCTTGACTCAGCTTAATTAACAGACTTCGTCTGTTTATACTTCTTTAGCCAGATCATAAATCGATTTATTAAATCAGTGGACTTTTGTACGAGGATGATTCTCTTTTCACTATTGTGAATTTAACACGTCAAACGTACTGCAAACTGTAAACCTACTTTAAAATCATTAATTTTTTAACTTTGATAACGTTAAAACAGATAAAATTTGGGATTCAACATTAGACCTCAGTACAGGCTTCCTCTACGCATACCACAAGACCAATACAAACCTGCAATAAGAAATGTAATCACTAAAGGTCTAATTATTAGTAAATTACGAAAATTTCTATTAGAATTTCTATACTTTTTTGCAAAGGAACTAAATATTGATGATAATATAGATAACTATAATGAAGCGTTTGAAAAAACGAGAAAATATTCAGAATATCGAAATCCGAATATGTAGACCAAGCATGTGTATATAACAGAATCACATGTTCAATATAACACTACGTTTCTGCCTAAGCAACAGCAACCAGAAGTTATAGAATAGAAGGTTAAGACAGTTACTAAAACTGCATCAAATGTTGCTACGTCTAATAGCAAATGGACTTGGATTCTTATTAATCGCTATATCAGAATAGTAAAATATTAATATCAGTATAACAATCAGGGGAAAACAAGACGTATTGCGAATAAACAAACTCGGAATGACAAAACTACAGAAATCTTAAATACCAGTCAATATTTGCAGTAAAGGCGTTTACGTAGAAATCGATTGTACTAACTCATTTCTGAGACTACTAATTACAGGTGTACCTTGTACGTCTACAAAAATATTTATAGTAAAAACATAATTATGAGCGGCACGACTAAAATCCTCCACTGTATTTCATGTTAAATTATGCAGGAAAGACGTATCTCTTCGGCTAACTTGAATTGACTTATGGCTAATATTTTGTATCCTGATTTGATTATGTAATAGGATTGTAGGTTATAACATTACATAACGATTTTATTCATTATTGAAAAACTTTACAGGATATATTAAATAAGCATATGGATAATTCCCCACTCTTGTTCTTTTGAAACATATATATATTGTCCAGCAACCAAGTTATTTTCAGGCACAGTGATTGACCTTCGATTTGTTTTCTCTAAATTTACAAATGTCATCATTGCATTTATAGATTCATTCTCGGAAAGAATTATAATTGTGAATTCTCTTCTCACCATAGTGTTATGTTTATTCTTACCTTGGCCCTCACTGAAATATTAATGTGGGTCCACATAAACCTATAAAATTATTTCATTTTAATTTATCTGCAAAGCAAACTATTAATTTGTCTCCACCCCTCCTTATAAGTCACTGACAAATTTTTCTTTTTCTTTTAGTTTTTTCTTCTGCAATATTAGTTCATATATAAATCCATTTAAAGTCATGAAAAATTTTCTGGTTGTTATGATTACAGATGCAGAAATAATTTTCGTATTTCTCATCATTCTTCCCTGTTTAGATTATCATGAGTACAGTGATGGCTACTAGATCAACATAATTTATATCTTTTATGACAACTTAGGAGTGGCGCAACATTTAATGTATTTTATTGCAATATATGAAGCATTGATTACTGAAGAGATTAATAAATATGATATGTTAGATACAGCTTTATATAATATGCCTTTTATTACTTCAAAGAAAGGTTATATTTTCTAGAAATAGAATATATGAAATCGATAGAAATTTCACTTGAACGTTGATCAGAGGTTGCATCGTTATATTAACTTCTCTTTAATATGAATGAAATATCGTAGTAGCCAATCACTCAAACGGAACTGAAACATAATTTGAACGGCAAAAATTATAATTATATATAAAAATATTTGTACACTATATGTATGTGGGAGAGAGTGCATGCTTGTTTGTGTGTGTGTTTTTCTTTTTAATAATTATATTTTCAACTTCAGTATTATGTAATAACATTTTAATGTAATGGATATATTTTTTTAAATAATGTTAATTCTTTCACATGAATTCATCGTTTCATTTTATATTGAGGTTTACCTACAACTGCTCTACTCAAAAGTACAAACAATATATCATCGTCAGCTGCAGCTTAATCTATAAGAATCAAGTATGTGATCAAAACAAATCGTTTAAACCTACAATTTATTATTGAGGTCTATTATAAATACAAACTCATACAAAGAACCATTCACGAAATAGGAATGTCAATCACTTGTTAAGTTTTCTTTAATATTTTACTGATTGTCATGGTTTACATAGATTGATTATTGGCACTATGCTTTTACAAACGATATGAGGCTGTGTAAAGATGTATGGTAATCTTGATATTTCGATAACGTATAATAGTTGAAAGCAACTGTGATTCTTCTCAAAACATTTATAATGGATGATGAACACTCCTTCTTGAGTTCTAGAAAACAATACACAAAACAATATACGAAATTTTGTGCATGCAAAAACAACATGCGGGGCCTTATTTTATTGAAGTGTTTTGTACATTTGGCATGCGTATTGTTATCAGTATACATTACAAATATATGTAACTGGAGGATGGAAAATAAACATTTTTATAAATAGAATTTATTTCATAACATTTGCTGTATTATAAGCTTGTGTCATTTGGAATACCCAGCGATATGCTTATGTGCTTGTAAAGAATACATTCGTAGCTCCCACAATGAGACATCTTGTCTTTACATTTAGCAACAAAAAATATTCTTTACTTATCCATCACATTTCTTAATTTCAAAAAGTTTCGTGTATCTCCGAATATAGATATAAGAACGTTATTGCAAAAATGAGAGATAAAAAATTAAAGTTGTAAACCCTTTTTTTTCGAATTTTCTCCCATACTAAAGATCAAGAGATTTAATTCTTCCATTAGTATAAAATAGAGAAACTTGTATTCTGGAATCTATTATTAACACTTGCACTAAATGATGTCTACATGTTATGTTAGCAAGAAACAGTTGTTTAATGCTAGTTGTTGCATATATGCAATCTGAAGATCATAAATATAAAATATATTCGGCAATAATTGTCGGGCTTTGCAACAAAACAATTCAAGAATTTGTATAGTTTTTAATTTCACACATAAATTTCAGGTTATAATATTCCTTTGTTTTATTTTTCCTATCTGTAATATTTACTCTATGAGATTTGCAGAAATAATTTAAAAGGTGAGTCATATATGAAGTAAATTTGTATATATAAACATCTAACATATGTATAGTGATAAAGAAATATAGTCACTAACAGCAAGTGTATCTTGCATATAATGGTTTTAGAAATAATTCAATCACAATGCTCTATATCTATCTGCGTAATTTTATCAACCCATTAATAATGCAATATCCATAAATATGTTAATGAATCTTTCATGTACATAAATATTTCACATTTAACATAGCAATGACAAGCGCTTTAATTATCAAGTGGTGTTTCATAAAAAAAAATATAGCAATATTTGTAACTAAATAATAGCCAAGTAACTGCACTAAAAACACCAATAAATATAGTAAAAAAAACAAATTTCAACAATAATTACACCAGCATATTGGAAAGAAAACAGCGGTAGTTTCATCCTCATCAGCAGCAACAACAGTGAAAACAACCACAATGGTAAATTTAACTCCAGGAACCACAACCATCCAAAATATTCACAGTGTCTTCAAATAGTGTTCAAAATTTATTACTTTGATAAACGCAAGTTCATATAGTAGTAGCTCTTTATTTTATCATTGTTCCTGGAGACGTTATGAATGTTGTTTCAGATGTTGCCATTGCTGATATAATTTACTAAACAAATCATTACTGAAAGAAAATTTAATAACAATATCACCAAGATTGAATTTGTTTTACTTAATACAATCATTATTTTTAATAAATAAACAATTTTAATAAATAACACTTCCTTTTACTATTCTCCCATAAAACCAACGAACACGATATAATTTTCTCTGAAACCTTGATTTTTTTCATCATTATAATATTGTTTTACAATAGGTTTTAATTACTGTACACTGTGTCATCCATTTCTAGACTATGTTAATACTGTGGATTAATATATTTGAATAGCAGCATGGATACTATTACAAAAACAAAAACAACAAATTGTTTTACATTCTCTTCCGGCAATGTACACACTTAATTTCTGTACAAATATCTAATATATGAAACACCAAATACTAAATAGAATTTTAGATTTGGTGAAGTCGTCCATGTCATATCATTTCATGTTTTACCTTTTCCAGACTCTTCTACAATTATATATACACAAATCGATGTATACATTACTAACAATATACACAGGTCTGTATACATGCAGAAATGATTTGTCATATGCATGTATATGCATGTATATGCATATATATATCTGTGTTTATATATATGCATATCTATATGTATATACATATACATGTATATATAGAGATACATACATATATATATATATATATATATATATATATATATATGTATATATATATATATATATGTATGCATATATATGCATATGTATATATATAAACATATACAAAACGTTTGCTATATTTTCAAATAAACATACTGAATATTAATGCATTTGTAAATGTTTAAGTTATGCATATACGAAAGAAACTGTGCACAAACTTATATATGGCATCTGTATGTATTAAGTTATATATAATATGTATATAATATATATGCTTGCATACATATGTAAATATAAATATATACCTAAATATATATATATAAATATATGTATGTGCATATGCGTATTCTGGAAACAGAAAAACGCTTTTGCACCTCTGTAAATTTGTATAATCCTTTACATGTGAATTCGCTTACTTAGGTTTCATGATTTTTATTTACACTTTTACATGTCGGATACACCCTACCACTAGTTGAACAAACTATGTGGTAACTTTTCTTCGAAAATGCCATATTATGTCGCTTCTTCTCACACTATTCGTCTGGCAGTTCCGTACCCCTAGTCTGACTTGCATTGTTGATAGGTTTAGGATTTCTCATCCAGCTAAATACTAGCGCTCACATCCAAACAGTTGTTCAGTTTGAGTGCTAGTCTTCTCCTTGCATTCACCATTATACTGTTATGAGAAACCTCAAACATAGAACTCAGCGTTAGAAATAGTACACACTTCCGTTGTGGACGTTCTCTTCAGAAGTCGACTCCTTGTTCCCTCCTCAGTTTCCCGTTCTGCTTCTTTGTGTTCCTCATTTGGGTCTATGAGGAGGTTGCGTGTACATCTGTAAATAATATAGATGACGCAGGCAACCAATGTAATCGTCCCAAGCGTAAGAATAATACCAAAACGCATCTTTTCTAGCGTGCGTTTGTCTACATTCATCCGGCGATAGTACTCCTGAGCAGGAGATAGGTTTGAAACCGGACGTTCCATATTGATTTGGGGGTCTAGATTTAAAACGCGGTGTGTTATGGATCCTCTTGGCCGGATCGAATCGCTGTGGCGAATACAAAACAGTTTCAAATGACATAATAATAATACAATAACCACATGCTTTTTAATGGATATTCAGCGATTTACTTTATGCTAAATTGACTTTACATAGAATAATTTTGAAGATTTGTTTCTTATGCGAACGTCTATACGCATTGATATTGTTCTTTCCTGTTTATCACTACACACAGCTCTCAATTAAACGAAACTGCCCCCATTTTTATGCATACATAATGAACTACAACTGACGCTCTTGTTTCATCCAAAATCATTAAACTGGTTTCTATTATAAAACTGATTGCATATAATTTACATATGCAGTTATACAGACTGAATTAATTTATTCAACAAATATAAATCACTATTGAATAATGTTATTTCAGAAATCGTTTTAAAATGTCCGCGCAAGCTTGTTTCATGGGTTATATTTATAGTGTGCTGCGTTATATTTCCAGTTACGTATATACATATACATTTACATATATATATATATATATATAATCACAGTGAAGGATATATTATACAACAGATTCCGTGAAATGAAAATCTAGTAAGGTATGGACATGGAATTGGTCATGAAAATAGGGTAATTGGAACTGCATAGGAAAGTAACGGTTAATAATTGATTCATGACTATATAAACATGGTATTTGATATATATGTATATATGTACACACACACACACGAACACATAAATGATATATATATATATATATATATA
>NC_068981.1:92742686-92743943 GCF_001194135.2 Octopus bimaculoides
ATATATATATCGTACTTATATAATTGATAATATATGAATATATCTTACTCGATACTTGGTGAAAAATACAGAATTTTAAAATGCAATCAAATAATAGAAACAAATAAATTCTACAGAGATTCTTCTCGTGAATATGCAATGCCCTATTGATCAATAGAAATGTATTCACTAAATTAGTACGACATCCACAATTTGGTCGATTCTGTAGAATATTTTCTTTTGTTTTGTTTTTGTTTTTGTTTTTGTTTGTTTTTTTGTTTGTTTTTTTGTTTTTTTCAAGTCGAGTTGTTTGATCTAGTGTGTCATCTATATTGATGATGCCAGTGTTGCAAGGAACAGTTTACTGCTAGGCTTTCCATTGTGACGATCATCTGAGGAAGCTTTGATTCTATCAATCCAATATATTCCAGATGCATGAGCTGAAAAATAGAAATTTAGAAAGTAGAAAATATATAGGTATGGGAGATGAATTTAAATAAATGTCAATCATCAAAAATGTAATTCTCAGGCAGGTAAATTGCATATCTAGATGTCTTCAATGACATACATAACAGCACAGTACCGAAACATACATGCTGGAACAAAGTCTTGAAGATTTTTTGTCGAACGAATCAACCATAATATTGTTTTTACGTCTAGTACTTATCGTACCGGTGTCTATGCTGAACAGCTAAATTACGAGAATGGAAACGCGCTAGCACAGGTTGTCAAGTGGTGGTGGGGGACAAACACAGACAAGGACATAGATCTATCTATCGCTCGATCTATCTATCTTTATACCTATCCATTTATATCATTCTCTTTCTTTCTCCCCACCCTTTCTCCCTTCTTCCGCCAACCAAATCTAATCGCAAAGATTTGGTTGACATCAGGGTATTGGAGAAGACACTCACACACGGTGCCACTCAGTGGGACTGAACCCAAAATTATGTGGTTGGGAAGCAAACTTCTTAGAACGCAGTCAAGCATTCGCCTATGTATATATTCATAATCACATAGTAGTGCTCACTATGATTTGGATATAAACTCGGAATACCTCTGTGAAGGCAAGGCGTACGCCGTCAAGAATGGGTATACGAGAAATCTAAATCGTGCTGACAGGGAGGTTGTAACAGAGATAAACAGGGTCAAACTTTGTACCGAAAGTAAGTATTTTTATTTCAAGCCTGTTTCTAACTTCATTGCTGTCTCCTCCTCCCTCTCTCTCTCTCTCTCTCTCTCTCTCTCTCTCTCTCTCTCTCTCTCTCTCTCTCTCTC
>NC_068981.1:92745273-92748489 GCF_001194135.2 Octopus bimaculoides
TGTGTGTGTGTGTGTGTGTGTGTGTGTGTGTGTGTGTGTTTGTGTGTGTGTAACTGAAACACAGACATATTAGCAAGTATGCAGAATAACGTTTTGAATTATAAAATGAAGCAAAAGTGTGTATTGGCGTAGGAATGGCTGTGTGGTAAGTAGCTTGCTTACCAACCACATGGTTCCGGGTTCAGTCCCACTGTCTTCTACTATAGCCTCGGGCTGAAACAAGTAAAAGAGTATTGGGCACATAGTAGATTTTATTAATTATACACATACTCTGACGCTGAACTCTCTTCCTACGCGTGTGTAACCGTGTGTATAACCGATTAATGAACTGTCATATTAAACTATCATTCTAGCAACCCTATCCATGACAATTCATATTCCATATTCCTCTTACGTACACAAATAAATTAATAGGTGCTCTTATGCGCTATCCTATGCTCTGCATGTTCGATATTCATTTAGAATCTATTGAGCAAAATGTTATTATAAAATCTACACAATGATCTAAAACAGCCAGTCAAGTTGACGGGTTCTACGCTAGTGATGGTGGTGGTAGTAGTAGTAGTAGTAGTAGTAGTAGTAGTAGTAGTAGTGGTAGTAGTAGTAGTAATGGTGGTGGTGGTGGTGGTGGTGGTACCAATAGTAAATAAAATTTTCCATTAAGAGAGAAATATTTCAAGAGGTCTCTCTCTTTCTCCACCCCTATTATGTTTGGCACTTACGTTTTTAACCAGCGAGTTAAAACAGAACTAGATTTGAACATTATAATAACTATTAGATACTCAACCATATTTCCTATGTGAATGATCGCAATTTGTATGCTTCGAATGATAAACAACTTCATAGACAATAACAGACAGTACATTGTTACGAGATTGGTTTTAAAAACGTGCGAGGAAGCATCTTCGAAGAAAAGCAAATTTAATAGGAATATTAATATCTTGCAACATAAAGACAGTGAGATAAAAGACGTTGACCAATTGCAGGCATACAGACACTTAGCAATAAATTAAGTATATAAGGTAGAACAGACAGAAATGAAAGAAAATTAAGGAAGAAAAATCTGAATCGCATTATATTAACCCTTTAAATGCTTGTTCCAGTAATAGCTTCCAATTATATCATGTTGAATTGGACACTAAGCTAACTAGCATGACTAAACATTAAAATAATGACTACGGTTAGAATTCAATATCTAATGACTGATAGAATTATATTTACATCAGTGTAATATCTGATGGAATTAAATTTACAGCAACTATAAGCTCGTAGACAGTATTTATCACTCAAAACTATTATGAAACCGCCACTGTTGGTCTACAAAATACGTCTCATAAATGGTAGAAAAATGACAGCATTACCTTCGGTACATGAATAATACAAATGGAACTAAAGAATGAAAATTAAATCATATAATCAATAGAGAATATGATAATGCATGAGAACGAAAGACTTCATACAAAATTCCTAACGTTTATACATCAGGGCTGGTTTTCATATTTTAAGATTAGCTTACAATCATGAATACTATACAAGTTTGATGACACAAAACTTATCAGGTGTTGTAGGTATTAAAATTCATCATTTTAGGTGATTCATACTGAAGGTGATGTGAACACTGAAGAGGGAATTTGAAAATGACTGCAAATTGCCGGAAGGTAACTTGAAATGGGGGTGAGGACACTTGAAAGGTTTACAGTAAGAGAAAATATAAATTCAATGCTTTTCACGGATATATGGGGATATGGAATGATATATAATCAAGGATATAACAAGAAAAGAAAACCATAAAAGCACAGTGAGCTTCTTGTACTCATACGTGATGCCTTTTCGTAGTTCCCTGAGTTTTCTCTAAATGCAGAAAGAGTTCGGGCCATCAGTTTTTTTTTTCCTGTTGAGGTATAATTTTTGTTGTATTCATACTTCCTCGCTATATACTGTAGTATGCAAAAAAACTGATCCCTTTATACTTCTTTCTCCCTCTTGTCCTAAAACGTTTGCATCGTAATACAATAACAGCCGGAAAAGATAAAACTTCTGTTCGCAGATGTATTCTTAGAACTATTGCTGTGTCTCATAGAGACGTACTTGCGTTATGTCATGTAAAGTAAACATGTGCCTCCCTTTTTTCTAAATGATGGAAGATATGATTCCAAACGGCAAAACTCGTCCGCCACTCAAATTTTATCGGTATATTGTATGTGTGATTATGTAGATTTTGTTGTTGTCTGATTGTAACAAAATCATTCTTAAGATTATTATTCCCTATAGAAATATTAATATTTCTCCTAGGATGCGACTGGAAATAAAATGGTTGCCGATATTTTTTCTCGGTGTAAAATCATTTCAAGCAATGTTTGTCTTAACTAGATTTGTCTTGCTGCGGGTTTAGCATCGTTATATGAAGCAACATACCTAAACATGACTGAAACGTGAAAATTTCTCTTACAACATAAAACTGCGTTTTCCATCTCAATATTGATATACTAGTCTCTAGAGTGTAAAAGGATCTACTACTCACTATATGAAAATTGTAATTAAGTAGAGGAAAGATGTTACAATCCATCCTCGATGAGCTACACGAAAAAGAAACCCGAACATGGCAGCAGCAAATAATAATAATAATAATAATAATAATAATAATAATAATAATAATAGTAGTAGTAGTAGTAGTAGTAGTAGTAGTAGTAGTAGTAGTAGTAGTAGTAGTAGTAACAATAATGATGATGATGATGATGATGATGATGATGATGATGTTGATGATGATGATGATGAGGATGGTGAGGCAGAGGGAGTCAATACACAGACAGATTTAATGCGTAAGAGTCTACATATAATGAAATGATTAATAATAATAATAATAATATTACGGAGATGTACTTGCATAGCAAGTGACCTGATCTGAGATCGTGTGCTGGAACGAAAACAATTGCAGCGTGGAAGGTGTTTATAAGCCATTTAAAATAACACACAAAAGCCGTCAGATTCACTTCAACATTTAAATTTAATTTGTCAAAATATTTTCGTCGCTTTGAGACCGCGACCTGTTCACTGAGATGCAGCACAATTTTGTCAGTGAACAGGTCGCGCTCTCAAAACGACGAAAATATTTTGACAAATTAAATTTAAATGTTGAAGTGAATCTGACGGATTTTGTGTGTTATTTTAAATGGCTTATAAACACCTTCCACGCTATAATAATAATAATAATAATAA
>NC_068981.1:92750496-92760822 GCF_001194135.2 Octopus bimaculoides
GGATATTGAGTATGTTTCGGCAGGTGATTGTAACAAACAGGCAGATTAAAAGTAAATAATGAGAGTAATAATAATAATAATAATAATAATAAAGAGAAGAAGAAGAAGAAGAAGAAGAAGAAGAAGGAGGAGAAGAAGAAGAAGAAGAAGAAGAAGAAGAAGAAGAAGAAGAAGAAGAAGAAGAAGAAGAAGAAGAAGAAGAAGAAGAAGAAGTATGTAATTATATATATATAATATATAATTATTTTTTCCACCAGTAATTAAAACAGAACAAGGTGAATTGGTTCTTTTCAAGTCCAAGGTGAGCGACCTCATTGATCGCTAGTAGTAGTAAACACATCTGACCTCTGCTAATCCCAAGGGTGCGAGGCTACTTTTGTCTCCTTATCGGACCGGAATGCCCATTGCTGATCTCTTCACCATTTGCCGAATCTATTTACAAACCTGTGGAATTTAATTTATTCATCAAGCTGTCTCTCTTGCTCCTACTATGCCCTCAAACACTCACATATTTATGATCATCTCAAGTACAAGAGAAAAGTTAGGACGAAACAACATTCAATAATACTTTTTTAATAATAAATGGAAATAATAATAATAATAATAATGGTAATAATGGTGATGGTGGTAATAATGATAATTTAGCGAAAACTAATGTCAGATCAGAGGAAATGTTAAAAATGACATATAGTAGTGAAAAAATGAAAATAATATCGGTGATCATAATAATAATGAAAGGAAGCGGTTAGAATCTCCCAATGCTCTGATTGATGATACATCTAGTCACAATAAAAAAAAAATTGGTAATTGCGCAACCTGATAATCGCTACCTCATAGGAGTGACAATCAAAAACAAAGCATTGTGAATACCGGTGATAATGAAACTGAAGCCCTTGATGGAGACAGTGTTACACCTAGCAGGCTCAGATATACTGGTCCGACTCCAGCCTGTCATTCAGCAAGGGACCAGCACACATGGCGTAGATGGAACAAATAAATCAATGCTGTGGTCATGGATTATTACTACCTGAGCAATCCCGTAGACGAACATGGAGTTCATCTTAGGAGATATCGACAACGTATGATCAAGGGAGAGAAAGAGCATTGTTTCAATTCACGGAACAGAGATTATGTGATTAAGCTAGAGCAATAAGAAAATATTATTGTTTCACAGATGTAGAGCTCGAAGCTATCAAATGACGGGCATTGGGAGCAGAGGAAACAATGAAAATACAGTTCCTACTGATAAAAGTAATCGCGTAGCAGCAAACAGGTGAAATCTATAATAAACCACAGGAAAGGAACGGTGATAGTTTGTTCGATGAGAGACATATAGAAGGTTTGGAAGAAGATAGCAAAATTGATGGTGACATGACAGATGGGCAAAAGGTAATCTACGACAGAATAAAGGCAAGACTACAGGAGAACAATAACGACATTATTTGCAAACTTTAAAAGGTTGATCAGTGGAAATTGAACCAGGAAACGAAAAATGTCAATGAAATTCTGAAATACATCAGACGAAAAAACATCACAGAAACAAATAATTTGTTCAAAGCAGCAAGAATTTGTGTAGCGGAAAATGTGAGTGTTGTTGTCAAGAAAAAGAAATATAATGGGAGTAACAAAAGAAGAGATCCATGGTGGAAAAGAAGAATACAGGTGGAGTTAGATATGCTCACGAAGGACATTTCTGTTTTAGACCAAAATGAAAAGGGGGATGTTAAAAGCGAACAAAAATATAGGGCGCTGAACAGGAAGTATAATATTGAAAGAAATGGCCTGAAAGGGGTAATGGAGGAACTGAAACAGCTCCTTGTTGCAAAGAAAGCAAAGATGGTAAGATACGACCATAGAATGTAGGGTTACCAGCAGAATAGGTTTTGTAGAGTAGGTCAGAAGAGATTCTATAATGAAATAAATGGAGTGTACAGATTAAATGTCGAAACCAGATAACATTGAAAGTCAAAGGTTTTGGAGTGACGTCTGGAGCAAAGACAAGGAGCATAAGAAGGATGCTGAATGGTTCCAAGAACTGAAATAAACAGTAGTCTGTCCAAAACAGACAGAAGTGTCATTTCAGTTAAGGAAGTGAAGGAAATCAGCACAAAAATTGGCAAGTGGAAAGCCCCGGGACCAGATAGAGTTCAAGGCTATTGGATCAAAAGACTTGGTGAATGCCATGCACGAATAGCTGCACAACTCAACACCTTTTTTAAATGCCGACCAAGTAACACCAGAGTGGTTGACAATGGGTAAGACAGTATTGTGCTTGAAAAAACATCGAAAAAGGCAACACGGTAGACAATTGCAGGTCGATATATCCTGTTCGCCAAGAATGTAGAAATTATTAACTGAAATAGTTGCAGTCCATGAACGGACATTGGGAAAAAATGGAGTCCTGCCACATAAGGAGATTGGTTGCAAGCGTAAGTGTAGAGGTAACAAGGATCAACTCGTGGTAGAGCCATGTCACAGATTCATTATCGTAAAGCGTACGATATGATCCCACGTTCTTGGATTATGAAATGTATGAAGCTATATGGTATTGCATCGAATGTTGGGCAATTGCTTGAGAAAGGTAAGGAGAAGTGGAAGACGGACCTCACAGGATATGGAAGAAGTTTAGGGACAATAGAATTCAGGAGAGGCATCTTCCAAGAGGACCGCCTGTCCCCGCTAACTTTTGTACTGTGCATGATACCAATAACACTGATTTTGAGGAAAAGAAAGGCTGGGTATATATTCAAAAGCCGCCAACAAAGTATCAATCACTTGTTATTCATAGATGATCTCAAACTTTATGGTAAAGATGAATTCCAAGTCAGTTCCCTCTTTGATACGGTGTATACTTTCAATGCTAATATCAGAATGGAATTCGCACTGAAAAAGTGTGGTGTGTTACGTTTGAAGTGAGGCAAAATCAAATGTATGGATAGGCTAGCAATACCGTCGGGGGAGGTTATGAAGCATATAGTAGAGAGGAGCTATAAGTACTTGGGATATTGGAAATGGATACATTGATGGTGAAAGAAATGACAGAAAAATTTAAGGTGGAGTACTTGCGCAGAAATTAGACAGACTGAATAAGATTGAAGCTATCAACACCTGGACGGTTTCACTTTTTAGATATACAGTAGGGGTAATTGAATGTGTAGTAGACGAACTAAACAGCTTAGACAGAAAGATAAGGAAGTTACTGACTATATATGTGATACTCCACTGAAGAAGTGACACAGACAGACTGCATGTACCAAGAAAAAGAGGGGAAGAGGACTGATTGGATGCGAACACAGTGTTAGATCAGGAGAAAACAACATAGCTCGCTATGTAAAAAATGCCACGTTACCACTGTTATTGGAAGTAAGAAGGGAAGGCTTGTGTAAGATGGAATATTGCAAAGATAAAGCACTGTACAAGCATTTGAGAATGAATGAAACTGAAACTGAAAATAAATGGATAATGAAAAGTTGGAATGGACAATTTCATAGGCTCTAATCTGTGCTGCCGACGAAGAAGCACTAGGAACAAATTACATCAAATACAGAATAGACAACACATTAGAAAATGATAAATGGAGATTCCCCAAGATAGTTTCAGCAAATAGTAGTAGTTAGGCATGATTATGGCAGCAGAAGGGAAAGCTGAAGGGGGAGACAAAACGTTTGTTAGGAGATGCACAAGATAAAGTATTAATGATTAAT
Source organism: Octopus bimaculoides (assembly GCF_001194135.2). Lineage (NCBI taxonomy): Eukaryota > Metazoa > Mollusca > Cephalopoda > Octopoda > Octopodidae > Octopus > Octopus bimaculoides. The sequence continues at coordinate 92,754,201 of NC_068981.1, forward strand.
TGGATAAAATCCAAAATAGACAAAAACCAAGAAGATTCCCAATGTAGATTATGCAAATGAAAAGAGGAAAGCGTTACTCATATAGTAAGTGAATGTAGCATGCTTGCACAGAAAGAATACAAGAAAAGACATGACAGTCTAGGGAGAGCAATCCACTGGGAGCTTTGTAGAAAGCTAGGATTTGAACACACACATAAATGATATAAACATGAATCTAGTAAATCCTAGAAGTAAGAAATGCAAGATGTTGTGGGAGTTTAACATTCAGAGTGACAGAGTTATAGAAGCTAAAAGACCTGATTTGGTAGTAGTAGATAGAGACAATAGAAAATTCCAGGAGATCGATAATGGGAAGGATTATCTCTTAAGTAATTACAAAGTCTTTTATACAGAAGATATTTTGACCCCGTGTATATCAAAGTAGAATAGACGAAAATCAGAAGTTGACGCTATTGCAACAAGGGACACAAATAATTGGATGTGTATTTTGGGCTCCTTCGAGGACAACAGAAATAAAAGGATAGGGTATACTTATTCGAACCCGATTCAATGTTAAGTGATAAAAGTTATCAGGAAAAATATAGTAACAAAATTTCTACGGAAGAGGAAATGTCTCGAGGTGGGACAAACGAACCCGAGAGACACCGAATCACCTTGCTCACCTAAAGTAACATGGTAATTTCTTCTTACACACTCCTAATGTTCGGCCTACTTGCGCATGCTTGCGTATATTTGTTCTTCGGTCTATTAAATATACATAAATGTTGAGTTTAATTCGAACCGGTAATACGCCACATTAGCATTAACAGGGCAATTATTTCAAGAAATTATCCGAGGACCCTAATCAAAATTAGTTTGGAAATGTCCAGCAAGTTTATTTTCATCGTCATCCATACTTTTCACGAGGCAGTGGCTACCGTCACTCCCCCGCTATTAATCCACTATAAAATAAATTGGGAACTCTGGTGTTCTGCAGGGCGAATGATTTTACCTGAGAGAGAACCTTCACTCTCTCGAGCTGGCTTACTCGGAGTACAGCATTTACTTTGACCATATTTGTTTCGAGGCTGCTTCCAACACAGCGCGTGTCACTGCTTCCAGTTATTGCCGATGTACGCCAATGAACCACGAACCTCTTTGCAGCTGCTGCCAAAACGTCGGCTGGAATGGATGGCGATCTCTTCCAAATCACTTTTACAAGCTGTTTCTCTTGTATCAAACGTGTTTCTTCCTCGTTTAGCGAGAGGTACTATGCTTATGCCATCGCCTTCACAACAAAAGAATTGCTGCTCGCGGTGCCTTTCCCCAATACTTTGTTGTCGTCATGATTATTTTCTTACTGAAGTTGCTACGCTTGCTACCATCGCTATTGTTGATGTTGCTGTTTTTATCGTTGTTGTTTCTGTTATTAAAAACGCCGATGTAGTCGTGGTCATTGTTATTGTTGTTGCTGCTGTTGTTTTAGTTCATGTGTGTTTTTCGTGTAGCTGGTAGTTCTATGAATTTTTCTTTGGACGGCCATACTGAAATTTTCAACTCTCACGAGAAAAAACTCCTACGAGACAAAAAAATCATACGAAAATAGGTATATATTTCAACAATTTGGTGGTTCTGCTCCGTTAAGTACAGTCCTTATTTAAAATTTTAACAAAAATTGACTACTGTAAACAAACTATTTTCATCAAAGTTCAACAAAGCTTCGTGGGGCAACAAGCAGTACTAAGAATAAAAACGATGATATTAATGATGATGATGATGATGATGATGATGATGATGATGATGATGATGATGATGATGATGATGATGATGATGATGATGGTGATGATAACAGCAAAAACAACAACAGCAACAGCAATAACTCAAGTACACCTTCGTGAATTTAGTTGAGTCTCTGTCGACTAATTCACAGTTATTTGGGATATTGATATTTTAATGATATATTGTGAGTTCCACCTCGGCAGAAGATGCACGTAAGTAGCTGCAACTAAGTTGAATAGCAAATCATTTTTTCCGATTCGCAATCAATTTTTCAATGAAACATTATAACAATGATTTCTAACAAAGGCTCAAGGCTATGAATTTGGCACCAGCTGCTATGATAATACAAGGCTAGAAATAATGTAGGATATTCTTTCTAATGAGGAAATTTATGGAATGTCCACAGAACAAATATAGAGATTAAAATGCAGATGCTATTTGAGAAACACAAGTGCTTTAAACCGAGTGAAATTATATGTATGTGTATTCGATAATAAAAATATGACATGAGATTTTAGGTGAAGTTTGCATTCAAGTTAAAATTTGACAGAAAAATTTCTATGGCATGTTGTCATGTAATTTCAGTAAATTGTATGTATTTAATGACGCTAAATACAAATTTTAATTTGTAAATCTTAGCTTGTATTATAGTGACGATTTCTGAAAAGAACGAAATATTAGGATCATCAGGATTATCAATGATGAGGAGTTTTAAAAATTTAATATGTGCACAAAATAAAAAAAAATAAAATATGTGTAATGTAGGCATCTTTTTCATTATTTCTTCATTTTAAATTCATTCTTCTGACCCTACCAGATATTATGAAAAAGTGATTATCTCCTTTGATATAACTAACCACTAGGGACAAAGCATATTTGAACATCTGTTGCTGTGAATTTGAAGTCATCCAATTAAACTATCGACGAGCATCAATGTGTTGTGTTTGCGAAGAAACGCTTCTTCTACTACGTATCGTGAGTTTACTTCTTGAAACCAATAACTGCAACTCAAAGTAATACATCAATACGCTCTAAGAAGTAAAAGATAAGAAAATTATATTCCATTAATTTTTTCGGGGTATAATAATATTTCACGAATAAGAAACAAATATCGTTTCATAAAATGTTTAGTTTATAAATCTCGGGTAATATCAAGCTAACAAAATATCAAGCTAAAAAAATGAAATAATAATATACAAGCTTACCAGTAATAAGGAAATTTCATAACTTCGTAATGTCTGCAAAAAACAAACAAATTGTGTGTATTTTTGCAACTTTTTCCTTATTCTTTAATTACAAATTCAAATTATTATCCTGCCAATTATTGGTTTCAAATTGTGGCACAACGTCAGAAATTTTGGGTAAGTGGGTAAGACGATGTAATCGAACGAGTGCTCAGCTTGTACGTATTTTATCGATCACGAAATGATAAAAGGCAAAGTCGACCATGGTGATCTTTGAACGTAGAAGGTAAAGACGGACGAAATGCCGCTAAGCACTATGCCCGGCGTGTTAAACATTCTGACTGCTTGCCGCTTTATCCTGCCAAATATCTTCTGGTGAAATTATAATTTCCCTTTGAAATAATTGTCCGCTAGAGGAAAGGTGTTCAATAGAAAGCATTCTTGTTAATATATGACACTAAGGGCATGTGACCAAATAACAAACAAAGGTGAGCTGTCGATGTTACGAGCAAATACAAGACTATAAAGCCCCTCTTCGGTCATGAATGACCATGAGATTGCAACTAGGAAGTTACTCTCCGTGGTACAATTTCGGTGAAGATTGTTTATGGAAAACCAGCAGTCGCCCATGCACATCAGCCTCCCCACTCCACGCCACCGATGTCATCCAAGGGAAAGGCAGATGCTGATGCAACTAGGCATCAGTAACGTCCCAACGCATTTATACAGCTGAGTGAACTGCAGCATCGTGAAATACTGTTTTGCTCAAGGACACAGACCGATCAAAGAATCGAACTCACTACATCATGATTGCGAGCTTGACGCTTTAACTACTGAGCCATTCCTTTTATGAAGTAAATCTGAATGACATATGGGACATAACAGCAATGTTATGGAAGTTATTTTGTCTAAGTACCGAAATAGATTTTACTATAGTTGCAATCAGCGTTTTGTAACTAAAGTAGAGTGACAAATATACTGACATCTTTGGAACAGAAACACAGTATATAGAGACATACCTAAATATTCTTCTGGTTTGCTACTAAAGTATACAGATTTATATGATTTCTAAAATAGGTGAGAAACTGGAGAATTTAAATAAGAACAAAAGACAAAATTCATTTATGGATTCAATGTTATTTCGTTTTCTCATGTATAGGTAGAAACATATATCGTTTTCTCAGATATAAATATACTGGTAAAATACATAACAGATAATCTATAACTACTAACCTATACGACATACGGTATATATGTTTATTTTCTACTGAACAATATTACAAATGATTGAAAGAAAGAAAGTCTTAAGAGCGTTCATGTAGTTTGCGCATATATAAGAGAAAATGACATCGTTTAATCCGATCGATACCCACACTGTATTCGAGGTGTGCGTGTGTAGCAGGGAAAAAAAAAACTTAATATATATCGTTGACGTCATACAAATTTTATATACCTTCGAGGAAAGTAAAGTAACTCGAGGTACATCACATGCAGCTTTAAAGAAGAGCACGTAAATATTGGATTGGCAAACCCCTATGGAGAGAAAACTGCGAATGCGGTTGGCAAATTGTTTCATCTGAAAATATTTTTGAACCCAAAATTTGTACGAATATATTTAGCTGTCAGCGGAAAATATGCAAAATGAAACCAGATGAGAATATGAGAGATATCTCCACCAAAATGATAAATTTAAGAGGCAAGTTGTGCGAAAAAGGGAAAAATACAAATCGAAAAGCACATATAAATACATGCAGAATTTTACATAGTAACAATAATTTAAGACAAAAAAATCTAAAACTAAAAATAATATATGACCATAAGTAGTCTTTCTACCTACAATACATACATATATATATATATATATATATACATATGGCATTTTTGTAAGTAATTTACGGCGGAAAGAGTATGAACATACAGCATTAAAAAAGAAATCAATAGGGAAGATGGAGAAGATGAAGCTTTTATTTTTGTTGACATAGAAGCGATAAAACGGTCTGAAGGAAAGAGACGCACATAACAATGCTTTCTGGTGTGGGAGAGTGATTAGGTGGTAGCAGTTACGTGAAAAGTCATAGCAAATGCTGATGTACCAATAAAAATACGTAGATATTGATACAAAAAGGAAGATATAAAACTGGAAGAGCTATATGGAAAGTGATATTAGGGAGAGGGGAGAAGTAGAGAGTGAGTGAGTGTGGAAGAATAAATTCTACAGACGAGAAAATTAAAACTGAGATTGCTAACTTAGAAAGAGTCATGGTGGCGGGGGGCAGCAACAGATTATATGACGGACAGAGATGTGTCGGTAGATAATTCAGATAGAGATTATAGACAGAAACGATAAAAATTTTAGAAATATAGATTCATGATTGCAACTTAAAAATCAAAGTGTGAGAAAATGCCGGTTGCGTTACAAATAACTACATACTTATATCTACAGACATACATACCCCACACGTGATTTTATAACTTTTACCATTAGAAACATTTTCTCCGCGGAAGCTGCAGTGAATTTGACCTTAGAAATTAAAGTACGTCACAAAAATAATTTAACTAAACTAAATTTCACTCACAAACACACATACACACAGACGCACATGCACACACATATGTGTATTCGTGTGTGTGTAAAGGCCCGTGGTCATAGTTTATGATTCTGGTATAGCACACTCAATCGCATATTTGTGTGTATATGTGTGTGCGTGTTCATGTGTGACAAACAACATCTCACATCTTGGTCAATGCACTCACACACATACATATATATGACTAACAATATAATTTTCTGTATATAGCTCGCAGATGAGATCCAAATATTCTCTGTATAGAAGACACTTAGAAGAGCTTAAGGGATTCAAACTGAGACTCCGATGTTTTAACAGGGCCTCATTCCACAAGGTAAAAGGAAGGCTATATACATGTGTGTGTATGTGTTTGTGTGTGTGCGTGTGTGTGTGTGCGCGTGTGTTGAATAAAATAAGACAACAAAACCAACGCTGCGTGGAGTTTTCAAGACATTTATAAAGAGGAAGTTAGTCTTACAGCTGTTTCTGGGATATTAGGAATATCCCTTCATCAGAGACGATTTGAGATAGTTAAATAGAGAGAAATATTGGAATTCAATATAAGGAGCTATTTTGAAAAGGGAAGGAAATAAGGAGTATGGAGGAAAATAGGAGAATGAAAGTGGAAATTTAAATATATATATATGTATAGATGCTATAGTTGCAGCTCAGTTATCCAAGGAAAGTGATGTGTAGAAGAGATAAAATGCTTCTTGTCCGTAGTGTGTAAATTCCAATAGGAGTTCAGATTTTGTCATTTCAAATGGAACGTGTGGAGACGTAGGTTCCCTGCGCTGTTCATTCAAAGAGGTCTTGTGGTGTGAATGAAAATGTGAGAATGTAGTGGTAGTATTACGTGGATAGAAAAGGGAGAAGTGATGTGTATTTTAAAATGAGGAGAGAGGTCAAAAGGAAAAGGTGAGAAAAGAAGAAGGAAAGAGGAAGAGAAAATGTGAAAAAGTGAAAGAAAGTGAAAAATGTTTTAAAAAGGTGTTAATGTGTGGCCAAGATATTATCAGGGGTGGGAGAGGAGTAGGTGGTGGGAGAGGAGTAGGGTGGGAAAGGAGTAGGGGTGGGAGAGGAGTAGGGTGGGAGAGGAGTAGGGGGGAGAGG
>NC_068981.1:92760943-92762310 GCF_001194135.2 Octopus bimaculoides
TGGGAGAGGAGTGGGTGAGGAGTGGGGGATGATTAGGGGGAGTAGGGGAGAGGTGTAGGGGTGGCAGAGGAGTAGGGTGGGATAGGAAAAGATAAGAATGTCAGGAATGAATATGTGTGAGGTGGCGTGATATGTTAGAATGGCACTAAGGAATGGGTACAGAAAAAGGTATAGGAGTAGGGTTTCTAAATGGAGTAGTAAACCTCAAAACGGAAGGGAAGAATACTAAGAATGGTCAAGTTTCTATGATTAAACATATGCCTTAAACATATGCCTTAAACATTTGTCTTAGCTAATGTGATAGTGTGGGTTGAGGAGTCAGAGACGAAGAAAGAAGTGCACATTAATATAAGCACGCGCTCACAAACGTAGACATATGTGTGTATATATGCACTATTATATAGACCTGTGTACTTGGCCTGTATATTGGGTTGAGGGAAAAGTTCGTGCAACTTGTTAAAATAATGTTTTTTTATATATATATTATTGTGGTGTGGGTGTCTTTATTCAGTTCATGTTATGTTCAATTGTGACTCACTGTTGAAAGGTACCCAAGACTTGTTCGTCTAAAACGCCCTTTGTTTCAACAGTACAATGCAAAGCCGCATACCACCAGAAAGACCAGCAAAGAACTTGAAGAATTGGATTCTGTGGAAGTTCTGCCGCATCTAGCCTATAGCCCAGAAGTTGCTCCATCTAACTACGGTCTCTTCCTATCAATGCAGTACCTTATGAAAGGTCGCCGATTTGAGACATTCGATGAAGTTGAAGAAGCCTGTCAAGAATATTTCGATTCAAAGCCGAAGGATTGGTTCTTTGACTAAATCCGAAAGGCTGCAGATTGTTGGTAGAGGGTCGTGGAAAATGATGGTCTTTATTTTGAAGAATAGTTGTTGTTTTTGAATAAATTCTTGCTTAAAAATCATTATTTTAATACGGCGCATGAAGCTTTTCCTCAACCTAGTATAATATATATGCACACACACCCATAAATATATGCGTATACGCATACACGTGAGTAAATATATACACATGCATGCACACGTACATACACATACACAACGCGTGCACACACACACACACACGTATATATATATATATACATATATATATATAATAATAATAATAATATTAGGGATAAAATCCCAAATTACAGGTCAAAACTCAATTAAAATCAATTTATTAAAAAATTTATTTAAATTAAGTTTCACAGTATAAAATATATATAAATATATAGTCTTAGGGAAAGAAAATAGAAACATAGTAAATCTTATATATTGTGCTTTTAGTTATATATTTTTCTATATGTGACAGTGGATTTTCATCGATGAGTTCATGAACCTTGTTTCCTATCCCTAAAACTATAT
>NC_068981.1:92762960-92766859 GCF_001194135.2 Octopus bimaculoides
CACATACGTACGCATATGCATGTCGATATATGCAGTATTAAACAATTAAAACAATTAAAATATGATTGGAGAGATACAAACTTAAAAACGGAGACGATGAATAGTCAAATAAGATTGAGGGTTGTTGGAGAGAACTTAAGGGGTGCTCTGGATATGTACATTTTTTGTTATTTAGGTTGCATTTAGATTAGTGGTAAGAAAAAATCGGCGTTTGCATGTAACTAGGGCCTCATTATATTTATTTAGTAGTATTAAAGAGTTGTGTTTTAATATGTGGAATGCTTCTTTTAGGCATAACTTACAGGCTGAACGTTGACCTTCGTATGGAAGCCCTGAATCTATTATGGACCATGACAAGATGTAAGGAATATTTCTGTTTTTGAGATGATGTGTGTGACTGGCGAGTGTTGTGGATTTGCTATGTTTCTCGTATCTAAAAGAATTGAGACGCGCAGCGTATCGCGCTGTTTAAAATTTATAGTTAACCCTATATATACGGTTGTAGAATTGTGTAACGTGTTGAGGACGGTTCATTTCTAAATTACTTTAGACCTTCTGCAATGCGTTTGGAGAGTGCAGATGGTCCTAGGATGGCAGTTACATGGTTATGTATTGTGGGGATTATTCTCAGGAATGGAGGAGGCAATACTGTCAGAGGAGAGGTTAGAGATGGGGTAGATGATAGTTGCTTTCCTTAAACTGATGCTAGACACTCACATATTTGATATATACATGAATATTGTATTATAGTGTAAAAGGCAGGATCACCACGTTCTCTAAATGAATTTCAGACGTTAGGGTATATTTGTTCAGGAAAGCAATATGATCGGGAGAATTTTTCAAAATAGTTTTGGTAATTTGGTTGTCTTATTTCTGGACTACTAAACGGCATACATGTACACACACAAAACTTTTACTCTTCAACCACGATTGACTACCATCTACGGGAAGTAACTTTTCTTTATTCATCCCGGAAAATGTTATACATTTTCACTATGTTTCATTCCAGTTCTTTCTTACCAACAGCAAGCTAACAAATGTCAACATGTACTTACTGCATAAAAGAGTCTATGAGCTTCAAAATACCATGCTAGAAGAGACGTCAATAATTCCAAGTGCAACAGTAGATGCGGATACGCGTTGACATCCTGACCACTTACATACAATAATCGATAATATACAGCTTAACGATATAAAATTTCGTGTGCATGTATGTTGGTGTATCTTGAAAGCTTTCGTTTATTGATTTTAGCAGAATAATTTCTCACCTGAATAAATATATACGGGATTAGGAAGTCCAGAGACGTATGTATTCTTGAGGTCATACTAAGTGTCTTTGAGTTACCGGCGTAATGCATCGTACTAGCTGCCAAAATGTCTCTGTCTCACTCATCTTATTTACATGGTATGGTTTGAACAGCAACCATGGAATAGGGTTGAATGCAGTTACCGTTTTTAACAAACAGCAATTCTTGATCATTGAGGTCATTCTACTGCGCTATATACATACATATATATACATACATACACACACACATATATATATATATATATATATATATATACAAAAAGAGAGAGAGAGAGGGGGAAAGAGATACATACGTATATTCATTCATATATATATCCATATATATACACATATATATACACACACATATACACACACATATATATATGCATACACATACGTATGTGTTTGTGTGTGTGTGCGTGTGTGTGAAAAGTTACGTTCCTGGAATAGTATAGCAAGGCAAATAATAACTTAATCATAGTCCAATATTTCGGATATAAAAACTCCTTCTTCACAGATTGCTAGGAAATAACAGTCACTGTTATAGTCGGTTTTCTTATATATATATAAGAGAATATTACTATTCATAACTCACAATAATATCAGTGGCTAGCATGCGTAAAAGAAAACCCATAAGGGTAATAATTATTAATTAATAATAAAGCATACTATTGGAAGCATGAGCATGCTAAAAATAGCAGCAAAGAGTGTTAGCTACTAATATTATTGTGAATTATGAACAATAATATCCTCATATATTATATTGTTCACTTCGATCACCTTTTGAAATTTGCTGTGGTATTAAAAATGCTCATCGTGCACATAGATGAGATGAGCAGACGTTTTGTCTTGGGTCAGTAAGACTCGCTGATTCGGTACTAAGTGTTAAATCACAAAGTTCGAAATTACTGTGATACCGGTATGTCTGATTTTTCGTTTACGACTTTTTCGTCAATGGTACGGGGTCTTAAATTTTTTTTTACTCAATCCCCCGACTTCACCATTGGGTAAAAATGAAAACGTATGTTTTTGAGTCAGTGTTGATTGCTATTTTTAGCATACTGGTGCTTCCAATAGTACTCTGTTTACCAATTACCATGTTTACAAATTATTAGATACTTTTGAAACAAATCGAGCCTGTCATTTCATATGTCATACTTGATTGTCCTTTGAAAACTTATATTAGTTTTAATTTGTGTAATATTTCTGATTTGGTTATGTTTTATTTTCGTATATGTTCATACTTTCTTATGATTGATCAATAAATATAAATGTGTCGCCCTTTCTGCAGTACCACACTCTTATATCATAATATTTACAGTACTACTTGGAATACTTTTTATGTATATCTATAACGTTAGTTGCGTTGAAAATATTGTGACCTTTGGGTTATTAGAGAAATTATTCCACACCTGTGCCAAACTTTATCTGGTTTTATTGAATGGCAAATCCATTCAAATGTTCTGGATTAGCAGGATATAACTCTGAAGTCCTTTCCGTTCGTTTATCCTGGATGACATTATTTGCAATTCGTTCTACTAATGTGTTCGTCTTTCAATCCAAATTTTTTCATTGCATTGTCAGAGTATTGAAAAGATCCTCTGAATATCCTGGTGTGAGAAGATAAAGTTGGCATAATATCATCGGTAACTTAATTGCCAATATTTCTAACCAGGTACAGAAAAATGCTTAGTCTAAACTCTGAATACATCTTTAGAAATATATTATAGCTGACGTCAAAGAGTAAATTTCTCACAGAGGTATTATTTGAGTTGAAAAGGATTAGACCGGACACAGAGAAAACCTTCTCAAATAGATATAAACAGTATATGTACTTCATACAGATTTCAATCAAAAGACATGGTATAGTTGGTATGTGAAAGAGATGAAGCATATAAATATGCTGATCTGTAATTGAAAACGCCAAAATTCATTAGAATTGTCTAAGATTAAATGTTATCTTTGTATAACAAACGTATGTAATCTTCGCACGTGTTTCATGAAAAGCAACGCAACGTAGTGAAACACAACTTAACACTAAAAGTATTATGCCATTGCAGATATGACATTTAGCCAGGCGTCAACACAATTTTTATGTAGAAATATTGTTGCTTGTATTATACCATACGAAATCTATAGAAAATATAGCATGAAACAAATACTTATGTGGTCTACAAACTTAGCTGTAAACAATGTTTAACATCATGTGCCTCCGGAGAAATTCAATTAACAAAAATAATATTCAATTTCACTCAATTGAATATATTTGTGCCTATGTGTTTATGTGTATTTGTATGTTCTTTGTGGGCGTATGCGTATATGGACGTATTTCGTTTCATTTCTGTGTATATCTATGTATATAAAAATATGCTAATAAATTCTATCCATACGAATGGTACAAACATCAGATTTAATTTAGGTGAGTTACGGAAAGAGAAATAAAACAATTTTTATACAGAAATATTGGTTTCAAATTTTGGCACAAGGTCAGCAGTTTCGGGGAAGGGGTCAGGTCGATTGCATCAACCCTAGTGTTCAATTGTTACTTATCTTATCGACACCAAAACTAGAGAAGACAAAGCAGAACTCGACAGAACTTCATATATAT
>NC_068981.1:92767202-92767780 GCF_001194135.2 Octopus bimaculoides
CGCATACACACGTGTGTCTTTGTAAATATGTTTGTATACACTTATGTATGTGTTTGTTTGTAAGAGACAGAGCGTGAGTGAGAGAGAGAGGTTTGTTGTCATGTATACGTACATGCATAAATATACATACATCTTTGGATGTATGCATATGACAACACAGCCCTTGACTCACTCACACTCTGTCTCTTACAAACACGCACGCGCGCGCATACGCACGTGTGTCTTTGTAAATATGTTTGTATACATTTATGTATGTGTGTGTTTGTAAGAGACAGAGTGTGAGTGAGTCAAGGGGTGTGTGTGTGCGTGTGTATGTGTGTGAGAGAGAGTGAGAGAGCGGTGTGTATGTAGTATTTACTTTCTCTCTCTCTCTCTGTCATACACACTCACACACACACTCACACACAAAATAGAGAGTGAAAGCTTTTTGCCGTTGTTACGTCAATACCCGAAGTTGACATTGAGGAACCTTTTTAAAGAAGTGAATCTTAAATATAAAGCAATATTATTTATTTTTAATTTAAAAAATCAAATGAAGAGCCTAAAATTTATCCGAGGTCAAATTATTCATGCATTAC
>NC_068981.1:92768009-92771288 GCF_001194135.2 Octopus bimaculoides
GTGTGTGTGTGTGTGTGTGTGTGTGTGTGTGTGTGTGTGTGTGTGCATATTGATTAATAAAAAAAACTCGTTTTATGGAAATAGAGTTTCGATGCAATTTTATAATCAAAGTATTACTGGAAAACAAGGATAAAATAAAATCTTGAATCGTTGTTTGTTTCAAAAAACAGTGATTTATAAATACAATCCAAGATTGAAAATTTTCAAATAAACGAATTGAAAATATTGAATATATTAATAGATAAGTCTGAGAGCAAACAGATTTCTTTTTTAATGTAGGCGATCTGAGTATTTTTAAAATGCCTTTGACGCCCCTGAGAGATTTTGCATGAACTATTTATTAACATTATTACGCTAATTAAGGCAGCGAGCTGACAGATTCGTTATCGCGTCGAGCAAAGTACTTAGCGGCATTTTGTCCATCTTCGTGTTATAAGTACAAAAGCCACCGATATCGACTTTGTCTTTCATTCTCCTAGAGTCGATGACATAAGTTTCCCCTGACTACTGGAGTCAACAGAATCGACTCATCGCCACCTCTTGTGTCAAGATTTGAAGCCATTATTATTATTATTATTATTATTATTATTATTATTATTAATATTATTATTATTATTATTATTATTTACTCTGTTTCTGACCGTATTTTCCTGCTATTTCAATTGACATCGTTATTTTCCTTCAATCATTATTGTTTTGTTTTTCGTTGTGCTAATTCTAACCATTATATTTTTGCAGTTGTATTAAAATGTGTGATTTGGATATTTAAATTGTTCTATACTTTGTCTTTTATAGTGATCTTGTTTGGTTATACTTTCAAACAATTTTATATCTATGTAAAACTGATATGTGGTTTCTGTAATAGTTTCTTGAAAACACTAAATGTTCCACAATATCCTGGATTTTAAATCAAGTAACTTTGCGTCTCATTCTGGATGTGTTAACCGTCTTCAGTTCCGTGAGGCGTTTTATTTCCTAAAATGTCCAATTTGTATAGGATTACATCTACATGAGTCTCCAATGTCGTCTCCTCATCAATGGTCAATAACAAGAAACAGATTTATGGAATCGTGAGATTTGATGCGATTCCATAATTATAATGATACTCGAAACAAACGAGCCAGCTCCAAATCTACTCTATAACTTTAAATCTATTTAAAGTAAAGCCTTCATGCGCCCTACAAATTATCTAGTCTTTCCTCGAAGTTCTCTAAGATATTCTGTTCTTTTCAGCTGCCCCCCCCCCCATTGTCCGTATACAGAGAAATACAATACTAATGTGAACCGTTGTTTATGAATTATCTCGACATCAATAGTACTTTAGTCGTTATTTTACTATGCGAATTTTTTTATGTAAGCAACCGATCTCTGATATCTCATTCTCGAGGAAATAGTTGTTCACTGCCAAGTCAAAGTCATCGGCATTCTACATTTTATGACATAATTTTCAATTGAGCTCCACTAATTGTAGTATTAAGAAAATCACTTAGCATCAACCAAAGTTGGCTTTTCATTGGGTTCTTATGTGTGTGAAAAATTATATATATATTATTTTGCTTCTCTCGGTCATTCGATTGTAACTACATTATGTGCAGTGTGCTATGTTGTACTTCTCATAAAAAGAAAATGATTTTCCAACCACTTAATGAGATTCAGCGCTTGAGTGGGATAATATTTTTATGAATATTAAACTTATGCTGATCATATATAGAAATCCACACCTGGATACGAAAAGTAGAAGTGCTGCTTACATTTATTACATTATCGCATAGAAAATGTATGCGGTCATCCATTTTATGACAAAGGCGAAAGAGTCAGTTATAAGCCCCAATGACACCCATATGTAATTCAGTTTTGTTTCTCAATTGCAATTAATTTGCTTCACTTACATCCTTAATTCGCTTGACAAAGTTTATAAAAGCAACAATATTGATTTGCGCTCCGTTGAACACTTGTTAGATGGATACTTTAGATCAACGGTATGGAATCAGTGAAGCATAATTATTAGAATGATGAAGGGGGACAGAATTATAAGGCATTGTATTATGCATTTGTGTGTTTGTTGATTTTTGTACACGTGTATATATTATCTCTCTGGTCACATGAATAGTTTCTGCTTGAATAAGTGTATGGATATTTATAGAAATTTTTCTGTTATATTACTATCTATAAATATAATGGAAATTCGAAATCGAAGCTTAAGAATCAGTTATTTTTCCATGTGAAAGATACTTTAATACAGGTTTATGTAACCATTACATGCTATCTATCGGGTAAAACATTGTCATAAATCCAATGAAAATTGGGATCGTTACTCAATCATTTTAATATATGTGTTTGTGTCTGCAAATATAAATGGATGCCAATATGTGTGTATGTATGTATGTATGCCTGTATGTATGTATGTATGTATGTATGTATGTATGTATGTATGTATCTATGTGTGTATTCATATATGTAAGGCAGCCAAATGGCATAATGTTTGAAGTGACTGTGTAAATTTTACAGTAAACATTTCGATTCTCAGTGCAGTCAAATCAAATTTCTTAATAATGCAACACATGAATCAAGATGTACCGTTGCTGATACCGGTATAGTTTGTTCTCTTTTTTTTCTGTCATTATAACTTAATTACTGTGTTTCATACACAATACTCTTATTGTCTTTGTTGCTCTTTAACTCCATTCCAACTCCAATCGAGTGAAATTATGATCAAAAGCGATTCATTCTCGGTCACGCTATATTTTTGTATATTTTAAAAAGCTGTAATTTAATTTATCATTATCTCTTTCTTCATTCGCCAATATTGGTAACAATATGATTTAAATATAAATGTAGCTCCTTGCTCTTAATATATAATAAGGCATGATAAAATCATCACTACGAGCAATAAAAATAAAAACAAAAATGCAGAGCCGTACTTGGGGAAGAATATTCCTAAAGAATCAAACTTAACTAGAAAGTTCAAGGTTAACAAATTCGACACAAGAAGACCACGGGATTACATACAAACGTAGAAAGGTTTTTTGGGGGGAGAAACCAATACTCTTTTACTCTTTTACTTGCTTCAGTCATTTGACTGTGGCCATGCTGGAGCACCGCCTTTAGTCGAGTAAATCGACCCCTGGACTTATTCTTTGGAAGCCTTATTCTCTCGGTCTTTTTGCCGAACCACTAAGTTATGGGGACGTAAACACACCAGCATTGGTTGTCAAGCGATGTTGGGGGGGGGGGACAAACACAGACACACAAACATATACACACACATACATATGTATA
>NC_068981.1:92771375-92774787 GCF_001194135.2 Octopus bimaculoides
ATATATATATATATATATATATACATATATACGACGAGCTTCTTTCAGTTTCCGTCTACCAAATCCACTTACAAGGCTTTGGTCGGCCCGAGGCTATAGTAGAAGACACTTCCCCAAGATGCCACGCAGTGGGACTGAACCCAGAACCATGTGGTTGGTAAGCAAGCTACTTACCACACAGCCACTCCCGCGCCTATAAGTTTAAATTTGTATCGAAACTGCTGGTTCTTCTTTCCAAAATCGTTGTATAACACAATAGTTCCGTTAAATATAAATAGAATGATGGACACATTCATACACAGTCAATGAAACGCTTTAGTAGTTCTCATTACGTATCTATTTTATAATCATACGGTTTGGCCATGTCGATTTTCATGCTTTTTGCAAACTTGTCAATGAAAATATTTTCATATTTTCTAATTTATACGGTATTTGTAAGAAGTCTATTTCTTAGTATTTTTCTTATCATATTCAAAGATATCGATCGAGGCAGCTGTAATCGGATGGCTTATTATACCATGTAAATCTATACTATTGTGTCTACAAGTTTATTTTGTTTGAGGTACTGGGTCAAATTGATTCCAAGTAGCGTATTATTAGAAAAAACACAGCAGACATATGACATTCGAAATCTGTATTCAGGAAGATCTACTTTCAATACATCTAGTGGAGATGACATGTACCGGTATTGCGAAAGTAGAAGCTTATGTTTCCTATTTCATGCCACATCTCTTCCACTGGGCGAAAGAGATTTCGTTCTTCAATTTATGAATAATATTGATTTCGAAATTTGACACATGACCAGCAATTCCAGGAAGGAGCTAAGTCGATTTCATCAACCCCAGTTCTCATTTGGTATTTATTTTATCCACTCTGAAAGTATGAAAGGCAAGGTAGACTTCAGCGGCATTTGAACTAAGAACATGTGGACGGATGGTTTTATGAATAAATATTTTACGGCTCTTTACGATAGTTGACTTAGATATCTTAAACTATGTCCGATGCTCTAAATTGAGAAAACTTTACCTCTTCAAAGCACCATACACATTATTTGAAGGATGCTGCTGTAGAAGAAATAATCAATTTGCTATCTCTTTACGATCATATTGACTACCGATCCATGAGTAGGATGTTAATGTATGCCAAGCTAACATTGCTAACTGACACGCAAAATCCACTCCGCCCCAAGAACGTCCGTACCAATTATGCATAGTCATTGACTGACCGACATCTTGAGCAATCCCTGAATATTTTTGTATTATATTTCTCGTTTCACAAGCTAACCATCGTTAATAGCAATAGCAGGAGCAACCTTTTTATCACCATCCTCTTATATTAAAAAAAATTATGCGAATTACTAATACAGCGTCAGATTGTGTAGGTTACTCTGTAAGCTAAATACATTTTCTTGGCTTTTGAATTTTCTTTGTTACTCAGTTGAAGCAACTCAGTGGTACATAGTTGAGTATGTATCAAATTAAATGAGGATTATAGTCTCAAGTAATACATATGTGTGGGTGTGAAGGGATCAAGAGTCAGTAAGGGAGAGAGAGAGAGAGAGAGAGAGAGAGAGAGAGAGAGAGAAAGTGTGTAAAGAACTGGTAGAATTTTGGAAATAAAATCGTATTTCTAATTTCTTTCGCCAACTACTCGGCGTTAACAAAGCCATTACTTTTAGAAGAATGTCTCGGAGTTAGGTGAAATGGGTATCGATCTCAATGCACGGCAAGCGAATGGAGTGATCGAATGTTTTTTATTTCGTTGATTTACAATACTTTTCTCAAAAATTTATCATATGGGCATTACTATATTATTATGCCATAATATTACCAGCTGTATGATAGCCTGGGTCCGTAGATGATCTTTATAGCGCAGACTCCTTGGTTAACACACAAGCGAAATCACCAGCCTTTTAAAGCTGAGTCGAATTGACTCAAAAGCAAACTTAGCGATTCGTTAGAATTCAAGTAAATATTTACTACAATGAAATAAATAGTACGGTGTATAATATGTAGGTTATCCCACCATGGCCGCAATATACTAAAAACATAATCTGACGCTAGAAGCATGGTTCAGATTTATGTAGGAATGATTTAACAAAAGAGAGGAAAAGAATGACATATTCCAGAGGACATGTAAAATTTTGAACCAACATATGAAAAGTTAGAGAATACCAATCATTTATAACGAATATTGTGTTCTTAATGTTGTTTTCACAATAAAGTATCGATTCTATCGCTTTGGCACAATGACAGTCTATGCAGTCAACTGAATCAACTTCAGTATGGTACTAGAACTTAGATTATTTTGAAGTCGAATGCTACTGTATTGGAACTAGTGTTTTATTGAATCAAAAATAATTAGTGTCATTATATTACGTTATTTACTTTATTAAATAAATAATATTTTATGTTCAAGTGAAATCATATAAGAAAGAGATAGAAAACGACGCTGAAAACATGATTCATATAGTAGTAACGGGGAGGAATTATAAACAGTAAAAACATATAGATAAATAATGAAAATACGCATATCAAATGAATGTGCTCTATCTATAATCATTAAGGTTATATGAATCCTAAAATATATCAGGAGATAGAATATAACAGGAAAAGAGAATAAATGGAAGATGTGAATATAGTATAGCGTATTTCCAAAAACAAACAAAAACCGCAAAACTTTTGTCTGTTCCTCCGCTTGTTTTGAAGTCATTATAAACGTCTGATAAATGCTGGTTGTTACAAAATGAATGAGTAATAGGTACAATACACCTATATATGTCTCATATGACAATGTTTATGAATTCATAGAGGAATTTTCAAATAGTTACCATAAATAAAATTACTATAGCTCTCATTATTTTCTTGAGTTTGCTGCAGATAAATACACCTATATAATTTATGAAACATTGAAGACAATAATGGAGTCAGTTAAGTTAATCAGTCTGGGATCTCACAGAGAAATATAAATAGAAAATGCCTTCACAGAAGAGCTTATCTCTAAAACCAAAAAAAAAAAAAAAAATTACAAACATATTTAAATATCTAAAACATAAACAGCATTAATTCATCAGAATTTAATAGTACAGCACAAGCATGTTATCGAGAGTGGATTCAGTGTAGTATATAAATATATAGAAATAACAAGCAAACATCTAACCATATTAATATCACTTCATTCTCAAACTTATTTACAATCTATTTACTATCCAACTAAACGGATGACCTATTTCATTACCGCCCTATCACGTCTCTACCATTTTATATGATGCTCCACATTGTGTCCGTAAACTGGATTGTTTAAAATTACAAAGAAATGAAAGGAATTTCAAAGGAAGCCTAATATATATGTATATACATATATATGTATTATATGTATATATATGTGTGTGGGTGTATGTATGTATATATAT
>NC_068981.1:92774860-92778413 GCF_001194135.2 Octopus bimaculoides
ATTATATGCTTTAAAGATTTGACCGTCAACCTAAAATATCGGAGCGTATGAGATGAAAGCACATACGTACGAGTAAAGACCTGTTTTGTACTTCAAACAATTGTGTCTATTGAATGAATTGCTGTAAATGGTTACATGTAATCAGTTCAGTCAATTATTTGATAAGACCATAAAAGATATTTAAGAAAACTACGTTGGCGACTTCATTTTTATATTCTTTAAAATATTTATAAAGAATTAGCAGGCAGCTCTTGGGATTTCTTATAATAATTTAACCGCAAGCACTAAAGTCACTGCTATATCGGCCGACATAAGTTAAGGTTGTAGGACGGCTGTTTCCCATTTCAGTTAATATCTGTTATTCGACTCATAATATTTAGAATGTAAAACAAGATCTGTTTCCGGTTTTAACTGCATAGAATCCCACTAAAGTAGCAAGCGCCTGGGAGAGAACTCTGGTCTGTTCAATTTTTGAACGTCCTGCCCCTAACTCTAGGTTGACCTCAAAATGTTATAGGATGCTAACTAAGCTATAAAATCGAAGAAATTATCGTTATTCTAATTTCAGATATCATGTTAATGACGAATAGAAGAGAGGATTTATCGACGCTCTCCCTTACACAGAAAGATTCAAAATGAGATACGCTTATACCATAACTTGGGAAATTCTTTTAAGATTTTCGACCAGCATTCCTCGCTAATTAAAATGCAATTTGAACTGAAGCAGTTATATGAGAACAATGCATCAATATTAGCATGTTTAGTAACTGATGATGTCCCATAGATTGGCGATAATACCAATACTATAAACATTTCTTTAACATGGACATAAACATGGAACGGATATCAAATTGTAATCAACTATTCGATTTTCCCTTATTTACTTTGCAAACATATATCTTCTCTATAAACAATCAGGACAAGACGAGGTGAAATTCTCAATTGCATATTGGTGTACGCGCGGGGACTTGGTAATTTCATCAGATAGTTAGAAACATGTACACAATATACTGCCTGGCACCAGTTTACATCTGTAATCTTTTGGTGTATCTTCTAAGAATATTTCGCCCTTAAATGCGTTGCTCTCCTTCATGTATGTGATTTTGAAAGTAATTACAGATTACCTCTTCATTTTGTGTAGGGGATGAACATTTGTCACTGAAATGGGAGCCTCTCAAGATAAGGCTGTTCACTAGAGAATGTAGGTTTCGCTTGAAAGGATATTGGCTTGTCCTTACCCTTCCGCATCGCATTCCATTGGGGTTCATACTTATATTAAATGGAGACTTTCTGCTTAGTTTCTATATTCTTTGACGGTTTAATCATTCTTGACCACCGTCTAAACCTTCCACGTCTCCGCAAGACGTTGTAACACACTACTAGTTGCTAAGGTGTGACAAAAGAGTGTTTGTCACTGACGATCAGGAACGGATACGTGGTATGCCCCTTAAAAAATTTACGGAACTGCCATGAAGAGTGTAGCAATCCATGACAACAACTCTCGACTATACCCATATTACAGTGGGAAGAAAATATGAGCCTCAAGCAAACGTTACGATCCTTAAAATTACCGTTGTGCTTTGCTGCATTCTGACATGGGACTCAAAACAATGATTAGGTATTACAGGTACAATTTCTACAGGTCTTTTGCCTCCTTCTCGATTTTGAATAGCAGATAGATTGTTCATTATGCTTTTTCTCTACGTATTGTAAAGTTGCTTGTAAAGAAATTTATTATCTGAACCTCCCAGAGCGCAGATTAATTCTTCCAATTCTTGAAGCAGCAGTGGACAAGTTTAGTTATTGTCCACTGCTAAACGAATTATTTGAGCAACAAGATAAACGTTTCATTACAGAAACGCTTCTACAGTTCTATTTTCGACTGTGCCTCAATAATATTTAGAGATTGAATGCTGTAGGAAGTTCAAGAAAACTGGTTAGAATGACAAAAATACGCCTATCTTATCGATTACTATATTGTTTCCAGCGTCCTAAAAAAGTGTTAAGCTACAGAGCAGGTGTAGGCTAGTTATTAGCTGTTTTTATGTTATGTTAATTTATTTCATTTTTGCTAGGTGTTTGTAGAAATAATAGTTTTCTTTTCCGATATTTGGTGGGTTCCACTTGGTTGATTGGATGTTATAACAAACCCAACGAAATTTTGAAATAACATTCAAGAAATGTTTTTCTTGCGAAATAACAGTTTAAAAGAATTTCACTTGCTTTTTGAAATATTTATGCAAGTAAAAATATTAATCGAATGCATGTAAAAATATTGATAGAACTTTCGAAGAATGTGTTAAGATTCAATGACGTCAAATCAAAACAAAATGATATGAAAGATTAAATATAGTTTTTTCGTTGTAAAGCGAGAATCAATTCAATAAAACATCCATAGTCTTGTGAAGCAGCATTGGCCACATAAAAAAAATCATGTAATTTTTAAAACCCTTGGAAATAGAAGCTAACAGTGTGAGCTGAAGTAAACACGAGTGCACTCACTGAAAATCCAATAATGATGGTGGTAGTAGTAGTAGTAGTAGTAGTAGTAGTAGTAGTAGTAGTAGTAGTAGTAGTAGTAATAGTAGTAGTAGTAGTAGCAGTACCAGCAGTAGCAGCAGCAGCAGCAGCAGCAACATGAGGATGAGGTGGAGAGCGTGGAGGAGTACGGGCATCAGAAGCATTAGCAGCGGCAGTCATAATAGTAGTCATAGTGGTAAAAATTACATTATTACAAAATGTGTCCTATAAAAATATTATATCTTTTTTTGCCGTTTACTTCTTTCAGGGAATAGACTGTAGTCATACTGGAGCACTGCCTTGAAGAACTTAAGTTGAACTTATAGACATCAGTACTGCTTAAATTTTTTGTAAAACCTGATATATATTCTATTCGTTACTTTTGCTAACCGTTAAGTTACGGGGGCGTAAACACAGCGGTGCTCGGGGACAAACACAGATACAAAGGATATAAACACACATAGATACACACACACAGACACACAGACACACACGCACACAAACATATACATACACGTGTGAGTATGATATTGTATAGACGAATATATTACTCAAAGATATTCCAACTGTATCTGATTTTCATGTTTTATTTACAATCTTATAATAATATAATATAATATAATAATATAATATAATATAATAATATGATATAATATAATACATTATAATATAATGAAATGATAGAATATTAAATGTCCATTCTGATTGAACTAGTGATTCCATGCATTAAACTATGCAATCTTCAGGTTCATATAGAAGTGGTGACAATTATGTTTTACAATTTACAACAGTTGTAAATTGTAAAGCATAACTGTCACCACTACCACATGAACCAGAGGAGTGCATAGTTTAATGCATGAAAGCACTAGTTCAATCAGAACGGACATTTAATATTGTATCATTTCATTATATTATAATGTATTATATTATATCATATTATATTATATTATATTGTATTGTATTATTATAAAATTGCAAATAGAACGTGAAAACCAAAGATGGAATTTCTTTGAGTAATATGTATATATATATA
>NC_068981.1:92779094-92800570 GCF_001194135.2 Octopus bimaculoides
ACACACACACACACACACACACACACACACACACACACACACACACACACACACACATATATATATATATATATACGGTTTTACGTCTGTGTACGTATGCGTATGTTTATTTATCTTTATATGCGTGTGTGTGCGTGCGAGTGCGTGTGTGTGCGTGCGAGTGCGTGTGTGTGAGAAGATCGTCTCTTTTATTTCACTAATACCTTAGTTCTTCACAATAAAATAATGAACGATAAAGATTGCCCTAACAGAATTTGATCTCAGCTTACTTAGACCAAAAGTAATAACCAGCCATTTGTTCCCGGCCTTCTAATAACTCCTCTAGTAATATTAGTTAAAAGTATATCAAAACAATTGAAAATCAATGTGTGCATGACTTAATTGAACGCTTCGTTAATGCAAAGAATAAAGAATTAGCAAGCCCTAAATACTATAGATTGATGATCTGCCTTATGACAGTTTACGAAATGTTAGTGGAATAAGATCACAAAAGGTAAATAAAAAGCTGATATGCAATAGTTCCAAATAATATAAATGATGTTGCACAAATTCATGTCTTCCTACACAATAACACACTGTTTGGATCATTTAGAAGCAGAACGATAGATTTGAGCATGGTTGTATCCCAGACTTAAATCTTGGAATTATTAAGGTAGCATGAATAAAATGCTGATACCGAAAGTAATTAATTGCAAAGACTTCTGAAATTACCTGCAATAGAATCTATTAAAGATCTAACCCTCAGCTCCTTCATTACTTCTTCGCTATCTGACGCTAAAACATTTAATCAACATTGTAAATCTGACTACACTCGAAAGGAAATCGTGTTTGTATATACATGACCTCAGACTCTATGCTTGAGATTATAAACCATAAAGGCTGCTTGCGAAAACTATACAGATTTACTAGATTAAAATATAGGAAAATTCGATTAGTAAAATACGCCTAGGAAAACTTAAGGAGAGAAAAATTAATTAAGAGGGCAAATTTGATGTTAGATAAACAAATATAACTAAGAGAAGTAAAACAAAGCACGCATATAAATACTCAGATGTCAATGCGCCAGCGTTGATTCATGGAACGTAAAAGAGCGGATTATGTGAATAGTAAATAAATACTTAAAAACAAAGCAAAATACAAAATATACCAAAAGATATAAATCAACAATATGATTGCTCCAGTCATTTGAAATAGATATAATATATTGAACTGAATGATAAACTAGATAAAATATCCACTGTTTATCTCCCAAAATGTCTAATGAAAAATTGCTATTTAAAAATCGTTACGAAAGAAGAAGCAGAAAATGAGCATTTTAAAAATAAAATCTCGTGCCTCAAGCATGTGGAAAGAAATGCGGATCGATAGTAAATATTTTGTAAAGGCTAACTAACATCATCAAAGTTGTAACCTCTAGAATTCTAGAAACTGCAGTTTATGGTCTTGAAATTTTTATTGGTACCACTGCCGCTGACCACATTCCATTTATTTTGTCCTTTTTCCAAATGTTCGAAGCAAAACGCTTTCAACGGATTCTGTGTATGGGTTAGAACTCCCGGATTTTTTTACGCTTTTTAGTGGTTATCAGGACGTTGAACACCATGTGATCACACTTCACCTCATGTTACTCGTTAACTAAGCGTTCATGACCTAACACTGCTTTAAAGAAAACGTGACAACCAGCTAGTGTTGTGTTGAACGATGTGTTACATGTCTTCATAAAGTGTGGCACTACTCTCTCGATCAGTTTGTCTTGAATCGGCTGTTTCATCGTCTCGTTTTCTTTCATAGACAGTACTGTGTTGACAGAACTTTAGTACTCATTGTCCAGAGCTTCTTCAAACACCTCTTTTGAGATCATATAAACTCCACGTTTGAAGACATTTTGAAGAAATAACATGCCCATAATCTCCTTTCCCTTTCATCGACACCGTTTTGAGTTTGGAAACATTGTTATTTGTAACATACCGTTCTCCTTCTTTTTCTCTGAATACCGATTCATTTTATGACATACCTGCTAGCAGAAAAAAATCTAACCATTGTTGTTGCTTTCGTTGATAAAATATGCCAGTTCTAATCTGTGAATATTAGTTTATGACTGTACCTTTCAGAGCAACATTTATTTTTTCCTAATCAACTTTATTCTAATATAGAGTTGTTTTTTCTTTGTGTCTCAAACTTTAGAATAAGCCAACAATAGAATAAGCCAACATAAAGAGCTTGTAAAAGTTGTTTGTTCAACCACTTTTTGTAAAATTTCGATATGGCAATTATATGATTTTCCAGCTTAAGGTGAAAACAAATTGGTTGTTAAAACGTTTCAATATCTCTTTATGAAGACATCCAGCATTTGTATCAAGTGAAATGGTTAAAAACTAAAAACCTTTCGTGGAAATTTGCTTTATATATATGTATGTGTGTGTATGTGTGTGTGTGTGTGTGTGTGTGTGTGTGTGTGTGTGTGTGTGTGTGCGCGTGTGTGTGTGTCCAATGAAGAAGACGAAGATTATTATTGTTGTTGCTGTTGCAATTTCACTTCTCAGAGCACACGATTTCACTTGCTCCGTATAATTTTGTAAGAGCGAACGACAAATTTTTGCTCAGGGTCTCACACGACCTTCTTCCACGACACTTATCACCCAAGTACCAATCTGAAAATACTCGCAGTCCCCAATAAAGCATCTTCCACCTTCATGTCAATCCCAATTTCTGCAATAAATTATTCAAACCTGGTTGTTTATGCTTCCAGTGCCCCTGCACTTTACTGGAATGACATACTCTTTCTTCCTTGTCTATATTTCGTACTATCTCATCTGTTAGTGCTTGTACTTTTCAATCTTTTCACATTCTTTATCATCCACTCCTATATCCATTGGTATGGTAATATGCATTATCTCGGTCTCCTATTTGCAGCATGATTATCATTACCAACGCCATCATTATCATCACCATCATTATCATTATTATTATTATTATTATTATTATTATTATTATTATTATTATTATTATTATTATTATTATTAATATCATCATCATTAGCATTATCATTCTCATTATTCACTGATAGATTTTTACTATTTCCAACCGATAGTTTAAGCGAAGAATGAATTAGTTACATCTACTTTTCTTTCTACTTACAAAAATCTTCACACAACTAGCAAATATTTAACCATTTGTTTCTTGTAATGAGTACATCAATCATATTTCGCACCACTCCTCAGGTTTAACTTACAAGCAGGTGAAATTACATCTCAGATATTGCTAAGGCTACAGTAAAATACACACGTGACCTCTTTAAGATTAAGGTCACTGAATTGATTGACATAAGTTTCCTCGTAGATTTGTCAAGATTTTAGCTCACAGACATGTTATATCCCTCACCTCTCTTTCTTTCTTACGCACGCTCTTTCTTTCTGTTTCTCTCTCTTTTTCTTTTCCTTTCCATAATGGTCTTTGTTGCTCAGATCTGCTTGCCTGTTCTCTGGTACTCTGAAATATCTCGTCTCTTTTTATTTCATCATTTATATTATATACATTCTGCAGGGATCTATGTCTTACTTTCCTCGCCCAGAACATTCACTCTTTATAATTCCTTCCGTACAAGTGTGTTTTCTGTAGGACTCTGTAGGACTTAATCAGTTACAAAGAACAATAACAGTATCAACCTCACGTATTTCCGAGGCATGTGACAGTCATGGGCAATGAGTCTAACTACAGATATTGCTTATAAAAAATAGTTCAATGAAAAGCTAAAAAGCTACCAAAAGATTTAATATTTGTGGTTACCGTGTTTCTTAGAATTAACATTAAAAGCCTCCATCAAATCATCCACAATATCATTAAAAGAAATCGACATAATGCCTCAAATAAAGAGGGGGAGTTCATCCTAGAATGATTTTGAGGACAAGTCTGTTCTGCAAGGTTATAACCATAATAGTATACGTCTGAATCACCTTCTCACTGGTGCTGCTTACTTTTACCTAAAATGGAATTTTATGCCCGCCTGACAGAATCTAAGATTTCCTTCCCTTCATATTATGACAGCATTGGGAAATACCAACAAAATTTCGAAAGTGGTTATTGATATCTACGCTTCAGTATAAGGCTACAAACATTATATAGGATATATTGTTAAAAATGAAAAAAAAGGTAACCGAAATATGTGGAACTAAAACCTTAACTCACTATTTGAATATTATTATTTTAATGAGTAATGCGTTGCAAATCTCCGCACAAACTGTTCTACGGACTTCAAGCAAATAACTGACATACTTATGAAAATGGTATAGCTCAAAACACTTGAAAATGAACTGCAAACTTCAAATTTCAGAGAAAAAATATGAAACATATCTGTGCAAAATAAGGCATACTGATAATCGATAAAATTATTTGGAATCTAAAAAGGGCTAATTTTACAATTCAAACTCACATGAAATATAGAAAATTTATGAAAAAAAGCTACGTATAAAATATAGAAAATTTATAACAAAAAGCTAAGTATGACATATATCCACAACATTTAAGATTCACGAATAAATACTACATAAAAATTAGACTATTAAAATGTGAGCACAATCTAACTGGAAATGTAAAAAGAAAAAAATCTTAAAATGTGACTTTAGTTTCCATTAACCTAGTTAGGTTTAAAATATACTTTCTCTATAGGGCGGCGAGCTGGCGGAATCGTTACCACGCCGAGCGAAATGCTTAGCAGTATTTCGTCTGCCGTTACGTTCTGAGTTCATCCTTTCAGGGTCGGTGAAAGAAGTACCAGTTACGCACCGGAGTCGATGTAATCGACTTAATCCCTTTGTTTGTCTCCTCTATGTTTAGCTCCTTGTGGGCAATAAAGAAATAAATATGTTTTCTTAAAACTGATGCGATATTCAACAAAAAATAGAATTGAAAATGTGTACTACAAAAAAAAGTGGACGAAATGAAATTAAAACATTATGATCATAAATAGTAAGAAGGCAAATCAGGGGGATAGATTTAGAAAAGGTAAACAAGCAAGATATAGAGCAAATGAATACAAAATCAAGACATAAAACATCTACAAAATGATGTCCGACAACAGCAGAAACAGACCTACGCACAAAATATGAACGAAATCAACGCGATGAATATTTTAATAATAAAACATTTTAAGAGACATTTAAAATATAAGAGAGGCATTAAAAATATAAAACAATATAAGAGAGACATTTAAAATATAAAAGTCATTGACCAATATTAGATTCACCCAAAGAAAAAAATACTAAACCGAAACAATATTAAATGTAGGTCAGTGTATCAAGAAATGTATTGAAAACAGACTTAAAATGGATTTGTTCCAAAGAACCCATATAACGTTAAATACATCCCGAAGAAGCACAAATGAACGTAGGCACTTCTTCATAACTGAGATACTTATCTACGAAAATCTTAAAAATAAAAACAACAGACGTTATAAATAAAGATATTGAGAGAAAGATAAATGTTTTTTAAAGATTTCCTCTTAGACATTGAAATCAAAAAAGAGAATCTAGAAAGAGAAGTAAATTCTAGTAAAATTTAGTAAAATACATCATAACAAGGAAGCAGTAAAAAGAATGCTTTAAAAAAATAGCTAAAGAATTTTGATCATAAATATTTTCTAATAGTAGGAAAAACAAACATTCGAGAACAGTCTGAAACAATGTTTAGAAGAATTCGAGAGCAAATAAATTGAAATTAATGCAATACTAACGACGAGAGAAATATAATAATTTGGGGTGCAGCAAGGCATTGATTTCAAAAACGTCATACGGAGTGACAGCTGTAAAAATATTTCAAATGGATAAACTGCTTGAGAAATATAGTCACTTCTAGAAAGAATTAAAGAAATACGATATTTCAAAGGGTATAACGGTTGTAAAGATTCACTTGTACATATAAAAGTGGCTAAACGGAGATAGAAATATATCAGATTCCCAGAGTTGTTAGCTAAATGTTTGGGTTCCATAGGTATTCAACAATATAAGGGAAAAAATTGAAATCGTAAATCCCCAGGTGATAAAAACAACAACAGCTACTATTGTCTTTACTGATGAGAATTATAAAAAAAATTAAGAATGATGATCATGATGAAGAAGAAGAAGAAGAAGAAGAAGAAGAAGAAGAAGAAGAAGAAGAAGAAGAAGAAGAAGAAGAAGAAGAAGAAGAAGAAATGGAAAGAACTGGAACTGCATGGCCAATCCTTGCAACAAATCGAACATGTTGAAAGCTAAACTTGCTACTTTTGGTTGACAGACAGACGGGAACTTGAAATAAGAGACGGAAGCATTAATTATATCTCCTCAAGAAAAAGCTCTAATAATAAACCCGATCAAGGCAAAGATCGATAAAAACTCAGTCAGACAGCAAATATGGAATCTAATAGAAAGGAGATAAGTATCAATCACATTTTGAATGAGTGCAGTATACTAGCACAAAAGGAATACAAACGCAGACATGGCTGTATAGGCAAAGGAGTGCAGTGGGATGTAGTATTGTATGTGGGTTCAAAAAGACAGACCAGTGGTATGTACTCGAATCAAAAGCTGTGGTAGAGAAGAAGCATTACTAGATCTTGTCGTAATGCGCCGTACATATTGACAAAAAAGATCATACAGGACTATAGAACACAAAATAAACAAACAGCGCGAGATAATGAATTTTGCAACTTCATATGATAGCAGAGTGAATAACAAAGAAATAAATATAAAAACTGAGAAATTCTAGGGGCTAACCAGGGAGCTGAGGAGGCTGTGTAAGACAAAGACAACGATTATTCCTGTAGTAGTAGGTGTACTTGAAACAGCACACAAGATGTTACATAAAGGACCGAAATAAATCGGAATTGGATCTCGCATTGCTGAACTTCAGAAAGTAACATCCTATATTCTGCAAGAATTCTAAAAAAATTCTTGAGATTTATTGTCACCTAAACTAAAGATAAAATAACCTCTACATAAATTAGCCTTCATTAGCGTAACAACAACAACAACAGCAACAACAACAACAACAACAACAACAACAACAACAACAACAACAACAACAACAACACTAATAATAATAATAGTAATAATAATAAGACAGTAGCATTCGCGTTCACCACGCTAACAGCCGACCTCGGCGACGTCGTGCGCACGCACTTCGCTCGCATTTTGCTCGTGGGTCGTCGTTGCGTGCCGGCGTCGTTGGCCGCTTGGTTAGCTGTCAGGTTCCCGTGCTCGTTTGCAAGGATAAAATACTGCCTCTTCCAGTGCAGCACACTTGTCCAAAATAAATACAGGAGGAAGTACAATAACGTGGCTAAGTTAATTCCCCGAAGTTTGCGTGAGAATTACTGTCTTGGAAAGACACAGAGATGGTACAAACATATGCAAAAATGAACAAGAAATTGTCGCTGAGAGCAATCTTGTAGGGTTTTACTATTCAATGTGACTCTCTAGTAGATGCTCGGCGAGACATTGCTGTAGTAGATATAAGTAAAAAGGAAAATAAGATTATAGATATTGCCATACCTGGGAACGCACGGGTAGGTGACAAGAGCTGGAAAATGTGGAAAAACACAAGTTACTAGAAGGAAAATATTGCAAAAATGTTTGTAATGAAAAGCGTAACTGTCATCTCAGTAGTTGTAGCGGTACTCGGAGCACTAACATCCAAGTTCGGGATGTATGTCGGAGAAATTGAAATTTAGATGGGTATATTGCATGCTCAAAACCTTCTCTATTAGGGACAGCAATGAACTTGAGATTAGCCCTTCTGTGTTAAGTATCTTCCAAGACATTTGACAAGTAGGTTCTAAGTCTTGTAATTCGTAGAAAGAGACCTTGAGAGAGTCTGTGAGATCGTTGACAACAGATTGCTGTCTGCTCACACAGAATTAACCAGAGCAAGTATGATCGAGAATTCTGATAAGTAATATAAAATATAAGAATAAGTAAGAAAGAAGCCGAAAACATAGACTCAGTCCTCTTAAATACGAGTCATCTCAACTGTGGAAAGAGAAAAAGATGGAGATAGTGTCAATTATCAAAGTGTATTAAGAGAGATATAAAGAAAATAGAGCACACTGTCCAGTAGAGCTGTTGTACAAAGTATGCTTCATTAGTATGGCCAGATTCAACAAGAAAGTATTTGATAGTTGAAGAAAAGAGATGGCATGGTACCGTAGGCTGAAGTTTGCAAGCCCGCCACATATGCAAGATTCACATAGTTCCAACAAAATTTGAGTTAAAGCAATTGTAATAATTAAGAGCATTTTCTTTGGAATGGAAAGCATGAACCAATGGGAGTGGTAGAAAATGACACAGGAAGATCCTTTCTGACACCCTGTTCCAATGTGGTCGTAGTATCCTACATCGGAAACCCGATATTCTACTGTCAGTCAAGGAAGAAATAACGTACCTGATCATAGATATCGTTTCCCCTAGTAACCGAGAGAACCATCGAAAACGGAGCAAAATTGACTGAACATGAGGCTCTGAAACGCAACCTCGAAAAGCTATGGTCAATCAAAAAAGTGTATATTGTTCCAAACATTATTGCTGCCCTAGATAAAGTGAATCCCCCGCCAAAACATTGTTTGAAAATGATAGGAATAAAAATGATAGGTAAATACTAAGAATAGAAATGGAAATTGGATATATTCAGAAAAGAACAATACTTTGCAGTGTAAATATCACCGCAATATACACGATAGATAAAAATAAAGTACCACCTTAATTTACGGGAATTATACAGCTAATATTTTAATGAACCCCCCAGTGACTTGCTGAGTATGGTCAAATATGAAGCCTGTTCCTGTTGTCATCGGATCAGTGGATTCAATACCATCCAACCTGAAGAAGCATCTGAAGATTTAGAAAAATCATACAATCTTGGTGTATTGCAAAAGCCGGCTTTACTTGGAACTGAGCGCATACTGAGTAAAGTACTGTCTATCTGAGATTCTTGTGACTTGACAGACAGCGCAAATGTACTGCTCACACAATATCTTCAGTCTATAACATCAAAATATTGGATACTTAATTAATCGAAAGAAATTATTAAAACTTTGATGGGAAGTATTGTCGATAATACTTCTAAGATTTATTGTTCATTTCATCATATAACTAACGTATTAGATATGTTCATATTAGCTGAAAATCTCATATCATTTCTAAGCAAACACCCGGAGATGTTTGAAATAAATATTAGCTGTATTACGTACCACCACAAATAATGTAAAAACAACACAAATAATATTTGAGTTTTGTAACATCGAAGTATAAGAAAAATGATAAGAACAAAAGTCAACATCAGAAACCAGGAACAAATAAACTGATACCCAATAAAAATAAAGACAATTTCAATACAGAGACAGACTTCCCTCCTCTAGTAATTGATAGTGAAACATTAAAGTAAAGTAATAAATACTGATTTAAGAAAGAGTATTTTCGAAGCGAAAACAATATAACAGAAATTAAAACAGACCGCTTAAAGTTGTGAATATTTATATAAACACTAGTAACGAATACAAAGCAACAAATATGAAGACGTTGAGAACGTAAATTACGAATATAGCACATGGTACGAAAAACCAAATGCAAATGAAATAGCATGTACGAGATACAGACTAATGAAAATCGAACGAGAAATCACACAAACAAAAATATGGGTAAAAACGAACAGACGAAAACTTCAAGAATAGAAGCTTAGAACGAGAAAAATTGGGAAAATGACAATGAAATATTAAAAGTAAAAACAAAACTGTTATTCAAGATGACGAATGAAAATACATGCCAAAGGATAACTTGAAGTTTTATAGCCACAGAACTATTAGTGAACACGTCATCTGCAAATACTTAATGATATCAGAGAGTACGATCAATATCATCAGATTAAAAGTAAGAATATATGCCGCACTCACAGTACTTACAAAGAAAAATAGATATTTCTTTAGAACTAACGATGTAGAAATCCAAAATACAGTCATATAACATGGAGCACAAACATTTATAAAATGAAAGAAAATACAGAGAGCCTTCCATAATTTATAACATTAAAAGTGAAACTTGAAACAAAGAAATTTAAAACCAAGGTAGACAAGCGAAGTGGAATTTATTTTTAATATTTGCGATCCCAGTAAAGCTAAAACACACAGTAGCAAAATATCAATGAATTTCAAAAGCGGCAGCAATTAGTCTGATTCTCACATAATAAATCTCGATGAAATAAAACAGAAATCATCACAATATCAACGGCAAGAGGAATAAGTATCCCTTAGATGATATAGACAGTGGAAGAATCACTCTAAACGGGTTTGTTCCAAACGACAACTAAAGCTCTTATATTAACGTGACAGGCCATATGTACACTTAATATGTTAGAAAACGTAAACAATATAAGAACATACACTCTCGGTTGAGATATTTAACAATAACACATAGAATGTGAAGAGATGTTTCAGAAAATACTAACTGGCTGATTTGAGTAGAAAGCTATATAACCTACGAAACTAAAGAAACATCTAACTTGAAAATAGGGATTATCACAAACAGCAAATAAACATCAAAACAAAAGGACCATTTAGAGTGTAGTAAATGCTTACATTGTCGTGAAAAGTTAAATGTTAATCAATAAAGCCATTTGCGAAGATGTAGAAGATGGAAGATTTGTGCATGCTAACAAGTGATTACCCGAGGATTTTAATAATGTTCCCTACATATCGAAACTGGAAACATTAGTCATGGGTAGAATAGAAACACTACAAGAGAGATTCATTACACATGACATCAGTAAGTAGCAACAAATACAAGGAATTAATGCGTTTTCTGAAGCTGTAGAATTCCAAAATATCTTGTAAATAATAACTGAAGACTGATACAATTAATTACAAATGAAGAAAAAAATAAAAACACTATTTTTCTGTCTTCAGGGAAGGAAATCAACAAACAAACAAGAAACACATTGAAATTACAAAATGTGAAACGAAAGGAACGCCGAACGAAACTGCAAACGAAATAAATGTAATGACAATATATGAAGAAACTGTTAGAACATGAAGGATATAATCAATAATACACTAAAAATTACAGTAACATTACTGGGAAGTATAGAACCCAAAATGAAGACTCAATGATTCTTCGTTAAGTTACAGGTTTAACAAGGACAACACAGAAATGAAATGCCTCCTAATCGGAAAAGTATCCAAATGAATCATGTTGTGTGTTTTTAAAGGCTGAGTTACCCCCTATAGTAATATCTGGAAATATAAATTGAATACGAGGACGAATCAAAAAAAAAGAAATAATCAATGTTACACTCCAAAATATATTAGCACATGCGCAGCGATTTTTAGTGGAGTGGGATCCAGAAGTAATGTCGCTAACCATTTTGTCCGACGACCTACTGCTTCTGACAATCCATGTTCCTCTTAATAACAACATCAAATCCACCTGAAATATTTTAAATAAATCTAGGCTACGTAGGGAACAAATTAATTATGTTCAATTATAAACCAATCAGAAAGAAAATCAATGAAGGATGTCACTTAGAGAAATTATTGCGATTATTGCACCAAAAGAACTCTGTATGTTCTTTAGAAACGCCGCTGCACTCCGTTCTCAAATGAGTCTTCGAACAAAAACGCCGATCTCTTAATGCCAGCGAAATAATATGAAATAAAATCGAAATTCAAATTGAATGATGCACAAATGTTAAAAAGAAATCTACAGCAAGGCATTGCATGCGTACTGCACGACAACACCGTATTCAAATCACGGAAGTATTATGGAAGGCACATTTATGTTATGGATAAAGCAAATTTTATAGAAATCAGTGCAAACATACTAATCAATCTATAGTATTTTATGATAAACAATAGCAAGTTCCTAGGACAATAAAACTGACAAACTCATAGACAGGATTCATACTGAAAATATTTATATAAACAAAACGATAAGTGAATCATCACAGATCATAAAAACATCGGAACAGAACCAAACATGGAAACGACATAAAGCCAAGAAATTCACAGAGCTTAAATGAGACATATATGAGATGTAAAAGGGAAACAATTATAAGTACAAAATACACCCCCCACACAGGGTACTACATAAAATTAAAAACAAAGAGAAACATAAATAATAAAATGCAATAAAATGCACTGGGTAGTTTAGGAGAACGTGTAGAAACTCTTGGCGAAATGCGGAGATACACCAAAATTACAACATAGACCGCAGAGCCACAACAAACAGATTATACGTCAAAATATATCAGAGTGCCTTAAATGAATAATACGGAATGTAGATATGTACACATTGGAAAATTAATAAAAATGATCAATGTAAACACACACGCTTGGATTAAGCAAGTGACTTAACAAATGAATAATTTTAGTACGGTCCTGCAAGAAAATATACTGATGATAATATAGTGCCAGAATATCAATAGAACGGTCGATCCGTTCCATTCAGCGGCATTGATAGTTGTGAGTGTAACTATAGTTCTGTTTGCAATGAAGTTAAATCTTGAACAAATGTCCATTGCAAGTCAATGAGAAAGCGCGTCACTTTAGGTTAAAATAAAAGTAAGAAAATTTTTAGCTTAATGAATGCGAATGTGAAATAGGAAATGGCAACTAAAATAAGTATGCACGACAAACCGAAAGCTACTCATAGCAGGAAATGCTGGAAAATAAGACACATCTGAGAAAGTAAAGTATCTGACCGAAATACGAAGAGTTTCTGCTAACGCATAAACAAAATATAATGCTATAACATTTAACATCACAGATGGAGATTCATAAAAATACGCAACCTATCAGTAAGAGAAAGATCTTTAATATAATAGCACAAGCATGAGGCATGATATTCGGTAAGGAACTCATTAACACAGTGAAATGAACAAACGAATTGATAGGATCTGGAATTAACGTGTTCCATAATTAATGACTGAAGCAGATGATTAATTCCGATAGATATATAGCATTAACTCCTAATGAAAGATTGTGCAGACCAAAATCAACAAATTATTGGATACTCGACACATTCTACACAAAGATGGAAGCCCAATTCATCAACTACAACGTACCAGATTTGTAACTAAAAATATCACTAAAAGGCAATGTAAAGACAATTGAAAGCCAGCTCCAAAGACGTAAGAGGAGAGAATAGATTCAATATAAATTGAGCGTTAAGTGACTTGAAAAGATTAAACAAAAAGTGACACATCCCCTGAGAGCCTTCTGCCTTCATATTCCCGAGGCTGATAGACACGTACATACATATGGAGGTACACACGCATGGAAAGACACGCGCTTGCAATTCACGCTCGCGCACATGCACACATATACAGGTACACACGCATAGAAACACACGTGATTCCAAACACACACACACACACACACACACACACACGCATATATATATACATAGCATATGCTTAAGTATAGTGCTCCCTGATATCTAATAAAAATATACAATTAGAATAAGATAATAAGTATGGAAGCATGAAAACATTTAGAAGTTACCAAGAGAAGTGTGTCTGTAAAGTTAATAAAGAAATATGAAGAAGCACACTAACTCTTTACTCTGTATACGAAAGCAAAAAGTGCAAAGTAGAAAGTAAATGAGGTAAAAATGTTACATCGTAAGAAAACAAAAGAAGAGGTTTTAATCAGATCACTCAAAACAAAATCTTATAAGAAGAATAAATACATAACCGTCGTACGCTGACGAAGGGTAAATACCCAAAAACTCGAATCCGTGCGTATCACATTAGATCGAGGATGGGAAGGATGACTTCCCTTTGCAAATACCGACAGGGCACAGATGTGTGTCAATAGCCAGCTGGAGGAGATGTTCTCCCGGGACTAAAAGCAACAGTAACATTCACCCTTAGGGTTTTAGCCGCATTTAAGTGGCAAATATACTTCACGTTGTCGTGGAGTTACTGTTTATACCTCGCTCAGAGATTTAACATTGCTTAAAAATACATAACCAATATCTCAAGAGACTTGGAAGAGAGGAAGTAATTAAGAGTGAGTGTCAGCAATTTCAAAAAACTCTGGGCTAGAAGCAGAAGCAGAATACGTTATACTAATTGCCACTGATTACTGCTTATCCACGAGAAACTAGAGAAGGAAACTCGTGTAAGTAACCTCGATTCTTGCTAAGTCTTTGCGTAGCTTCAGATACAATCGATTTGACATTTAACTCTACATGGTCATTAAATAAGATTTTAATTTCACAAGAAGAAGAATTGGTATAAATGTATGTCAATATTGTATAAACATATACTAAATGGTAGAAACTGACATCAATATGATAATGTCCGAACGCTATCTCCTTTAACATGTCTGTCTAAAGTAATGCATAGGTTAACGCGAATAGTGAATCAAAGATTGCCACGAAAACATGTGTATAGTAAAGAAAATTACTAGTGGAATATACAATCTATATATTTTAACAAACCATGACTCAAAAAGTGTTTCAGAGACTCTAAAATATGATGTGAACATTGGGATAGTTTGATACTACTTCGAAAATTAAGCAAAATGAACATTACTATTATTAAACTCAATAACAATTATCATAAAATAAATATGAGCAAAGACATAAAAAATAAACCAGGACTCATAAAATCACGCATAGTTAACAAAGGTAGCTCTTACTCTAATACGTATATCACACCTCCTACACAAGTTTGATCCAAAACAATAGCGTATGTCGAGCGACTCCCTATTGTGTTCATAATATATAGCAATGGTAATGATGCAATTCAAAAGAAATACATACCACATGATCAAGAAATAATTGTATTTCACAGGGCATACGATTACATAGCTGATAACTTACGCTCATACTCTACAGAATCCATGATAACTGGTAACTTACGCTCATACTCTACAGAATCCATGATAACTGGTAACTTACGCTCATATTCTACAGAATCTATGCGCCACATATTCTAAGTATTCACAGTATAATACTAAAGCACAAATTACACCAATCACGCCTTTTACGAATAACATAATCAACAACAAAATCCAACTACCCCATCTGTATACAAGAGACGTGGCACTATATATAAACATGCCGCACAAACTCATATTAAGCTGTTCAACACGACGACAATATTACATAGTAATAATATGAATGATGTGGAGAGGAGGATGTTTAATAAAATACGAAAAGAACAACAGCAAAATTTTCTCCGGATAGAGGCCTAAAGCCAGTAATTTTAAATGTATTATTTAGTCGATGCCATCGACCCCAGTGCTTTTCTGGTACTTCATTTCATGGATCTTTCAGTTATGAAAACCAAATTTTCCCCAAGACCAATATTAACACTAATCATTTTATACTATCCTTTTAATATTAATGTTAAAAGCTGGACTCTTTGTGTGATATAACACGTATAAAGAGAATAAAAGTCACGGTTATAGCTTCAATATTATAATATAGTGGAAGTTAAGTGAACTGCAGTTCTTAAGTATAAATAGTAGGATTAAAAAATATTCAATAGCATAATCAGAAAACGAAGCTAAAAATTTTTCTTGATATATATATATATATATATTTAAGAGAAGAATGAAGTTCAGTTTGGAAACGTACCATATGAAGACGACTATTTGAAATAAAATCAGACAATATAAAAGTTTCAAACAGAAGGAAAGCACGAAACCAAAACGGAATACCAAATAATGCTAATGAAAATATGAAGAGCAAAACAGTCAATGGCCAAGACACACCATAATTCAGCAATGTACTTGGCACAAAGATTGAATGCCAACAAACAAGACAGTTTCATTTCGATCGTGCCAATTAAACAGTGCGCTCGTTACTCATAACTCACTGCTTATGCATGAAAAACCGGATAAAATAACACAGATTACACCATACATACGCTAAGGAATCATCACCAAGCAATATATTAGACCGTACTCTGTACAATAAAAACGCTGTAAAATAGCAGAGTGCATAATCTTGCGCCATCGATATCCAACTCTATAACACAAAACATCATTCATGCAAAATTTACGTAACTCAAACACCACCCAAATACATTAACAAATCTCATATTTCACCTCCTCAGCAAAAAAAAAGAAGCCTAAACACTAAAATAGTAGCAGAAATAACAAAACAAATACCAAAACATATACACCTGGTATATTTTAACAGCCACTTTCTTGCCTTCAAGAGAATGTTACACTCATTCACTGGGTGCACAAGCAAATGATATATTTTTTTTTTCAATCTCGTCTACTGCTGTCGGTATCTTCGTTATTGAAGTTTTTTTAATTTCATTGTTTCACTTGATGTGTTTGGTAGTTTCTGCTGTTGTTGTTGCTAATGAAGATGGCTATGAAAATGTTCTTATTATCATATTTTTCGTGTGATGTCAATTCTTTTTGTGCTGTGACTGCAACAGTAATAGTTGTTACCATAACACTGATTTTTTTCTTTCTTTTTAATGCTATTGCTGAGCTGTTGTTACAATCTCTTTCTCTTTCTCTTTATCTCTCTCTCTCTCTCTCTCTGTCTCTCTCTCTAACTGTAACTCTCGTACACCCACTCGCGCTCGCACACAAACATCCTCTTGCCCTTTGATTCACCTTTTATATCTCATTTCCTTCCGACACGAAGAGCATGAAGCCATAATTGGATTCCATGTTGGCTTCTTTGCATTTTTGGTTGTGCAAATTACAGATATTTCAAGAACAAACAAAAAACTCCTTTCCAAAAACGATTCTAGCCGAAAGGGGTTAGTAACATCGAAAGAAAAAATAACACACCACTCTATTGTAGTTCAGCTCCTCAGAAACATTTTCATTAAAGAACAATGCTGCAAATACTTGTTAGAGTGAAAGAAAACGTCACCTCATTGCTGAAACCGCCGAATGCTCTAAATTTGTGGCGATAATAATAATAATAATAATAATAATAATAATAATAATAATAATAATAATAATAATAATAATAATAATGATGATGATGTTTATTTGTTTATTTTTATATTTTTTTACTTATTTTTAGTGTTGCTTAATATGTTTTGATAACATTGCTGTTTCTTTTCGGATATCATCAGAAAAAAGTAATTAAAATTCATTATAATGACAGATCTATCGGACTTTCAAAGAGGTCAAATTCTTGGTGCTCGTATGACAAGTGCTAGCGTAACGAAAACAACCGAAATGTTTGGTCTACCACGAAGTACTGTCTCGAAGGTAATGACAGCTTTTGAGAAAGAGGGGAAAAAACTCGTCGTCCAAGAGAAACTCTGGAAGAAATCCAAAACTTTCAGATATGGACCGTCGGACTTTTACGCGGATTGTTAGAAAGGATCACAAAAATACATTTCCAAAATTACTGCACACCTTAATATCCACTTCGAGAACCCGATTTCTACAAAACCTGTTCGCCGTTTACTCCACAAAGTCGGATTTCACGAGAGGGTTGCAAACAGAAAACCACTACTTTCAAAAACAAACGTTGCAAAGCGTTTAAATTGGAGTAAAAACCTACAGAATTGGTCCGTAGAGCAGTGGAAGAATGTTATTTTCTCGGACGAGTCATTCTTTACTTTATTTCCGATCACCGGCCGAGTAAACGTGTAGAGACAGCCAAAAGAAGCATTTGACCCACACTGCCTTCTTCTAGCACTAAAAAAATGAGGAGGATCTGTGATGATCTGTGTGGGGTCATATCTTAGAATTCCGCCGGCTCAATGGTTTCCCTTCATTGCAGAATTAATAGTCAAGACTATTTGAGCATTTTATCTGATCAAATTCATCCTATAGTTGAGGAACTGTCTCCGGGTAGAAACGCAATATTCCCGGAAGATAATGCATCAATTCACACAACTAAAGTAGTTACTGAATGGCACGAGGAACATTCTAGTGAAGTTGAGAATCTTATCTGGCCACCACAGTCCCCGGATATCAATATTATTGAACATTTATGGTGCATTTTAGAAAAACATGTAAGGAGTCGATATCCTCCACCATCATCACTACAAGAACTGGAGACTGTCTTAGCTCACGAATGGACAACAATTCCTTTGGAAACAATTCAAAACTTTGTGCGAGTCCATACCTCGTAGAATTCAAGCTGTAATTACTGCCAAAGACAGTCCTACCCCATATTAAAATAAATTTGTTTGAAATTTTATTTAAGTGTTTCCATTATTTTGTCCAACCCTTGTATATATATATATATATATATATATATATATATATATATATATTGACGTTGATCCTCACCAGTTGTCATATAGTAAAGAAATACTTGCGAGTGGTGTCAGTAAATATAATGAGAGAAATAGATGACCGAAAGAGTTCATTTTCGTGCTTATAATGTGTTATATCTGATCAGATCCACATTCCCACAATGGAGCGAGTTCCTTGTTGTGGACGTTGTACCAATTGTTATAAGGAGTTAGCCTGTAGTTTTGGTTGCCCAGTTCCGGCAACTGTCAACAAAAACGATTTGATGTCTTTCTGCTGGCAAAATCAACAAAATCAAAAAGAAAGACTTATGAACAACAAATCTCAGAAAACGTTATTGTTCTCAAACGAAAATGAGAAGGAGATTCAATAGGAAATATGCCCATTGTACTCAGAGCATATACAATCTCCGATATTCACGGCAGTAATGTCACATCTCTGGTTATAGCAAAGGATGTCACCTTATATTCCAGCCACAGACCAGTAAGTCGAGACATCGTTTCCCTAGAATAACTAGCATCAGTATCCCATCTTCTGAAGACGTTTAGGCAATACTTATTGAATAAGATTTTCAAAGTGCCCAGAGAAGAAACGAATAAAACAAATCGACGACACACTCAAAAGATATTCAAATGTTAGCTGAATAAATACAAGAAAGTATAATGAAGTTGCCTCTCCCGAGAACTAAGGCATATTTTGAAGAAGCGAACAAAGTAAAAAAAATGACACTGGAGATTGGAAAGGCTGGTTTAACGCTTGAAAAGAGAATATAACATGCCAACAAGAAAAGATAAGAAGTTCGTAGTGATGGGATAGAACTTTAGCACTCCGACACTATCTCAAAAAAACAAGACCAACACTACCAACACCATCGTCACCATCACAATCCCCACCATCACTATCAACCACAACCATCACAAACATATACGAATTCCATTTTGCATCCAAAACAAGAACAGCAGCAAAGAAATATTACTAACGTTACTGCCATAAACACAAGTAAAACATTTAATGAAACATGTACATTAATACACAGACATAAATCAAGGTGATTTCATCACACCAACAGATGGCACAGCGAAGAAACTAGAAAGAAACATTATCCTAAACAACACATAAATATACAATATGATAAAAAAATAAATATCCCGATAGAACATTAGACATCAGAAACAACGTCATCATAAGTTTTATATACAACTGTTTATGGAAACAACCAGAGATATCCATAGGTTGTCCATATTTTAATATTGCCGTCTACATAAATCACAAGAAACTTAGAAGAATCGCAAAGAAAAGGCTTCGTAACCGCCGTGCTTGCGGCGAGTCGACCAATTCTTTAACGTGAGTTGACCAATTCTTTAACGCAAGTTGACCAAGTCTTTAAAGCGAGTTGACCATTTCTTTAACGTAAATCACGAATTTTGCGTTGTCACAGTAAAGTCACATGCTCACAGATACGATAGACCGAAAGCCGCCATATGAATTCGAGTGGCAGAGGCACTGTATTGAAAACAAATTCTTTCAAATAATCTCACATTCTGTCTTCTACCTTTCTAGATGTTTTTGTGACCTTAAGTGGTTAAGGAACGAAACATTATTATCATTATTATTATTATTATCAATATTCTTATTAGTAGTAGTAGTACTAGTAGTAGATGTAGTAGTAGGTGTTGTTGTTGTAGCATCAGCAGCAGCAGTAGGAGGAGGAGGAGGGAAGAGGGGCAGTTAGTGTTAGTTGTGGTTGTATTTTTATATCTCAAGGTGAGTTTAATTGAATAGCTAGATTCAAACATTATCATCAGAGACGCTTAACGAGAATGTTGAGGAAGCTTAACATGATTAAAAAAAGAATTAATGAAAGCAAAAACATTGAAATAAAACAAGCCAGTTGAAAACTAGTCCTCTGAGTTATTTCATATAAATAATATAATACAAAGAACTAATGTAATACAAAAAAATGGTTCATTTTCTACGTACCATGCTAGACTACTTTGTTCAGGTGTAAACAAAATAACAAAAGACCGTATGTCAGTCTATGTTTAGACATATTAATCATCGTCACACACTACACACCACATAAAGGAAAAAAGAGGAATTGAAATGGTTTTATTCAAGTGAAAATTAGCCGAGCAAAATTTATTTTGAATGTTATGAACGAAAATAACGAAAAATGTACTTAGAAAAACTTGGCACCGCAAAAAGATAATACACCATATTTTGAAGAAAGTTTCCATTTATCAAATACAGGATCAGACTTTAACTCATAAACTGAAGAGCATACACGTTATTAGAAGATTGTATTCATGTTCACCATATTTATTTTACAGTCACATTCTACCTAAAATTTCTAAGCCCGACGGAAAATATTGAATATAAAGATAACGTTAGTAAGAGAATAGCAAACCTATAGAGATATACACTTAATTATAACACAATACCAGATATCAAATTATAATGCAGAAACCAACACTAAACCAATGTAACAATGAACGCACTAGATCTAGTGCGTGCAGTAGAGTCAAAATAGATAAACAAAGCAAAACTCTGGTGACCCTACAAAATACTGACTAATAACATCCGAAGCATCATAACAGCGGCAGAAATGCGAATAAAAGAGAAGCTGAGGCAGATAAAATTATAGAAATTCTAAATCATTCATCCGAATATATATGGTGATAGAAATAATTTCAAGCAATAGTCTCTAGAGAGCAAGATACAAGTAACTTCAACTGTGAGAACTCACTAATAAGTTAGCAATAAATGCAATGTGCGGGCCTCGCCATATCAGACTTAATGAAGATAAACGTGAACATAAATGGAACCATGTTAAACGGAATAATAAGTGCAGTAGCCACAAATGTTACACAGGAAAACGGGTACCCTTTCAGAATACCAAAAGTTTGAAATACCGAAATACAAACAAGATATGGAAAGAGAAGTAAAAGATCAAAAATAAATAAAAACCTCTCCCTATCAATGAGGAATATCGACTGAAGACAACGATGTAAGTACTACAGAAATATGCCATAAAAAAGGAATAGTCTAAGTCAAAAAACAATCCATTGAAGCAAGAGTTGAGCAAAACAAGCAGCTCGACATCAATCTAAAACGAATTTATCAAAGAATAGTAAGAAATAAAATAGTAATTGCAGCACCGACATGCAGTATACTTCAAACTAGTATGTGCAGCGAATGTAAGCCGAGCCCATGTAGAATGCACAAACAAAATCATATATATATATATATATATATA
>NC_068981.1:92800636-92803992 GCF_001194135.2 Octopus bimaculoides
TATATATGTATATATATATATATGATATGCTAACCACGAACAGAGAATGACAAACTCTCCGTTGTAAGACTATATAATGTGTAAAAAGAGAAATAGAAAACCCGTAGGAACTGTTAAAATGCAAACGTAATCCAATTTTCAAGAGAACTAACGCATGCAAGGCTGTTTCAGAAGTGCAAAAAAGCGAGAAATTATAATAATGATACAGGCAAAATACAAACGATATATGAAAGTGAATTTTAGGAAGAGATTAATACTTAAATGTGTTAAATGCAAAATATCTAGCTATCACGCTAGTGATTTATAATTATAACATTCTCAGCCTAACGTTACACAAGTGAAATAAGAATTACAATGCCTCGATTCAAAGCCACACCTCAAAATGTAATGTAAAAAGATTATATTTATCCACTACTCAGAGACGTAGGGTCTTACTCAATAAGAAACTTATAAAATCCCAGCAATTTTTAGCAAACAAACAATGGGAACACAAAAATATCTACAAAGAAACAGACATACAAAAAAACAAGCATAAAAATGATTTAGTAGTATCAAAATT
The DNA here is from genome assembly GCF_001194135.2 of Octopus bimaculoides. Taxonomy (NCBI): domain Eukaryota; kingdom Metazoa; phylum Mollusca; class Cephalopoda; order Octopoda; family Octopodidae; genus Octopus; species Octopus bimaculoides. The sequence goes on from NC_068981.1 coordinate 92,801,196, forward strand.
AACAGACATTTGTGAGTGAAGGGAGAAAATAAAACTTGTGAAGAGAATCATTAATGAATTAAGTATTAAGATAAGTATTAGGTTATTTCATGCTAAAGTAAAATAGGCTTTTGCTGACACATACATGGAAAACACTTAGACGAATGCAGATACGGGAAAATTCGCACCATGGCTGAGAGGCACAAATCTCAATACTGACACAGAAGGATTACTTAGGCATAAATTCAAAGCCTTCCTACACAAAATCCCCAAATGTATGTAACGGAGTAAAATATATTATCCCCAACATTTGTACCATTGTAATAATTCACAACCAAAGTGGAAAAAACAAGCACGTGCATGAGAGATTTAATACCTTCATACATATACTGAAATATAATCCAGCATTGTCAAATACTCAAAGAAATGAAGATATATATTCATTAGGTGACAGAGCATGGTAAATATACAATACCCTGATATATAACAATTTAAAAAAATATTACTGATAACCTGCATATAAGTATCATAGTCTAACAATATATAAAGTGACACCTAGTGGAGCACATTTCACAAGAAGTAAAACCTTTCCGAAATAAAGACCTAGTTATATAGAGAAATGTGGAATGAGAATACTAACGATACGTATAATATTAGGTGATTCGAAAATGATAACAATGCAGACAAATAATACAGAAACAGGATTGCTACAGTTGCATAATGAAACAGCATGTACACAGTAGCAACCTAGATCACAGACGAAAAATTAAGGATTTTGGTACAAAAATCTATTCTGAATCAAATAACAAAATATCAGCATATATCGTGAAATTTGCAATGCACAATCAGTGATACAATGTAGGTACGCAATCCAAGTAATACAATTGAGCTCGTATAGTAAGAAGTTTGATCTCCAACTACATAGTTCTGCGTCCAGACCCACTGCGTGCCACCTTGGGTAATTGCCTTTTAAGCCGTCAGAGTGAATTTCTTAGTCGAAGACTGAAAAGAGTCAGTCATATGAGTGTATGTGTGCCTATTTGTGTGTGTATTTTTGTTCGTATGTATGTCTTTATGTCTGCGTTTATCTCCTACCACTGTTTGATAGCTGGTGTTGGTGAGAATAAGTGCAATACTTTTAAAAATCCCAAAGAGGATGCGTTCGGCGAAAATACTTCAACGCTGTGCTCTAGCATGTTCGCCGTATAATGAGCCAAAATAAATATGTAAGAACAATTTTCTTTTATATTTATGATAGGATCTCTGTTACTTTGGTGTTCATAACGTTTTATCAATTTGCTTTTTAGTTATTTTAGAAATATGCCAGGATCAAAATTTAGAGGAAAATACACTGTGCTAAATATACTGCAATATAATGGCAATCGTGTTGAGCTCTTCCGGTGATAATGGATATGCAAGCATACTATGCTCATAGGATATGATATAGGCAATAACAAAATAAGTAAGAGTTTATCAGGAATGAAATCTGAATTAGGCAGAAAATGGAGAAGACTTTTCATCAAGAAACAAATTGACTACCATCGGCTTTTATTGTTTTGTACAAAAATTTAACATTGGTAACAGCCGTTTCTACTATCTATGTCAGCCGGTGCTGCCAAAGAAAATTATGAGAACATATTTGTCATCCTTTATAGCACATACGATATGGTATATGGAGCTTCAAGAGATTGGTGGATACAAACACTTAAAATAAAAGAAGAGGAAAGATGAAAGAACATAGCTTCGAGATGAGGAGAGCAGTTTTAATAAACTAGGATCATACCATTCTGCAGTGTAAAGCTTGAAGTCGATGACCAAATGAATAAACTAGAAAAATAATTGGTGAGTTAATCTTTCTTTAGGGGTACCAGGGTGTATAAATAATGATAAAATGAAACAAGTACCTAAGTATAACTGGATTCCCCAATACGTCTAGAAAAAGAATAGATTTAGTATCATAATTTGAAGGTAAATGCCCTAGCAAATACCTCTCCTAACGGTAATCTCCCTTTAACTTTTAGCTATTTACTATCGCACGGTACCTTTCATGCTAGGTTGGTTTATAATAACACAAGCGGCCTTGGACCACTTATGATATAGGCTACTCCCCCACACTTCTATTTATTTCTTTATTTACATCTTCCCCTCTGACGGTATAAGTTGCCCTTGGTTTTAAATTAAACTGACCAGGGATGGCTGGACTTTGGTCAATTCCATTACAGACAACCGGTGGTTGGTCTTTAGAATACATTAGTAAGTACACTATTGTAACAACTTTATGGGTATGTCTTGGATAAATATTAATTATTGCAATTTACGAAATCATAAGTACTACTCTTTTTCTAAACCTTTTGGCGAATCCATGATACTTACGTACTAGTTTTATTTTCTTATTATTTATACACTCTGGTAACCCTGAAGAAAGATTAACCCACCAGTTATTTTTCTAGTTTATTCCTTTGCTCATCGACTTCAAGCTTTACACTGAAAAAGGTTTGATTCTAGTTTATTAAGCCTTCTTTCCTCATCTCGACGCCCTGTTCTTTCATCTTTCCTCTTCTCTTCTTTTATTTCATGTGTTTGTATCCACTCTGATGAAGGTCCATGTACCAGATCGAATGTGCTATAAAGGATGACGAATATTATTCTCATAATTTTCTTTGGCAGCATCGACTGACGTGGGTACCAGAAATGGCTGTTAGCAATGTTAACGTTTAGTATTTAAAAAAATAATAAGCGATGGCAGTCAGTTGGTTTGTTGATCAAAAGTTTTCTCCATTCTCTGCTTAATTTATATATGCATATATATATATATATA
>NC_068981.1:92804096-92819424 GCF_001194135.2 Octopus bimaculoides
CATAAAGAGAGAGAGAAAATAAACAAAGAAAGAATAGTGTATATTCGTGCGTGTTTGGTTTTGCCTCTATATTCTGCATTTTCGAAGGAATATAATCTAAAATTGTATCTTAAATTTTATTTTTTTCTATCGTCTGAGCGTATGTAGAAATACTAAACGCAGTTATTTAGTTTATTATTTCGGAAATAAATTACTAAATGTTTTTTGTGAATTTACTTCCAAAATTTGTCATCAATTTCAGTTGAACTTGAATAAAATCAAGCTACCAAATTATTTTACTCGATTAATAATACTACTTTTGGCTATCACAATATTTGTCAATACTGATTGCACAGCTTCTTCATAAATATGTATGAAAAAAAAAAACTGCTCAATACAGAGAGAACTAAAGATCCAAGAGCACATTCAGACTAGCTTGCTTTGAAGAAGAGAAAATACATTAAAATACATTCAAAACAGAAAAGTGCTAAACGACAGCAGCGCATCTAATAGACATTAGCTAGAAATATCAAACATTTTCATATTGAAATATGCCTGCAGTTGTCTCCAGCGTACAGTCCGAATGTTTGAAAATTAGATTAATCTTTCCCTAGTATTATTATTTTATATTCACAGAGTGCATATTTCTTTCGAGTTAGTTTTAAATGGTTTTAATGTTCCCTGCATTAAATACGCCAACGTTAACCGTTATTTTTTTATGTAGAAGGATTTTCCCGAATCCTATTACCATGCGTTTATTCTAATTATATCAATAATTCAACAAGCACGATGAAGCTATACTTCGCTTATTGAACGAAATATGACCAGAGTTGTCTCTCTTTTCTGCGCCATACTGAAAATAATATTAGAAAGAATTTGAAATGTTTTTCCTACATTATACTCGCAGGTCATTAGTTAATGATTGCATTTTTATTAAACACTCAATAGAGAGAAACCCACATACACAAACCAATAGTTTTAAAAGCATATATACATGTCTAAGCAAAAAGAAAAGACATGCACATACGCAGATAAAAATACAAAACATACTATAAATTGGATCATGTGAAATACGTATCTTTTTTTTTTTTTTAACACAACAAAGATAATATGTATTGGAGTGCAACAAATGGAATGCTCTTTTGATCTAATTGCTAAACATTTAAATTCAGGGCATTTTTAACCAAATATACTCTTTGATTTAGAACGCTATATTATTGTGCCGATTTAGCAAATGATTATATATATATATATATATATATATATATATATATATATATTATCTTCTATTATCTTTTACTTGTTTCAGTCATTAGGCTCCGGCCATGCTGGGGCACCACCTCAAAGATATATATATAATTCGAGAATTACTATTATACGGTAATATAATCTTCAGGTATGCTAATTTCAAAATTGTTCTCATTAATCTGCCAAATTGAACATAATTACTGTTGTCTACGTAGTTTTTCTACCCAGAAAAAAAAATTGAACTTTATTTTGAAGCGTGCCAGTGATTCGAATTTCTCCGTATCTTATTCACTAAATAAGTGAATCAATGGAAGTCTTTCATTCTGGAAAATTAGTGATTTGTATGTCGTTGTATCAACAGGCGTACTTAATCATTCTATGCCGTGGCACTCACTGAAAGCCCATAAAGCTGTTGCAAGCAGCAGCCTTGCAGCCTACTAGGATTCCAAGGAGTGGGAAACCTCTCTAGCATGGTAGAGACATATTTCCTCTTCGACAGGAAGTGAACTAGTAGACGTTTGACGGTATGTCGTGTTTCACGAAACATAGTTCTTCGATACTCGATGTCATCAACAGAATCACGATTCGTGTATAAAGTACCATAGCTAGAATAGAAAAGAACATTCAGTAATTCATCTGTACGTACGTACACACATACACACATACAAGAGATATGTAGATATAAGCTTATACGTATATTCACACATTCATACATACATACACACATACATACATACATACATACATACATACATACATACATACATATGAGAACTGCTTGGAAACGTTTAGTCAATCATTTTGACTCAGTACGTAATTATTTTATAACGTCTTACTTATTTCCTTAGTCTCCGTTTTAGCGAACAGTTAAGTTACAAAGACGTAAACATAAACCGGTTGTCAAGCGGTGGCGGGATGCAAACACACACACACGCACACACACACACACTCACACACACACACAGACATACATGCCCATATATGTTACGGGCTTCTTTTGATTCTCGTCTACGAAATCCACTCACAAGGATACACAATTGCCCAATATTCCACGCAATTATGTTGTTCAGAAGCAAACACTTAACCACACAGCCACGCAAATAGCGATACAGTGAATTGACTAAAATACATAAAAATAAAGAGTACACGGATCAGTTACCTAGAGAACGCTTTTAGATTTACTATAGTTAGCTTTTTATAACGTAGCAGCAAACTTCGCTCCCTAATTTTATTTTATTTTAGTTTGTTATTTTTTTCATCTTCAATTCCTGAATCTCTTAATTCCTACTCAGCTATTTATCCTTAAAGTTGATTCTATCTGTGTCGAGCAAATCTAGATCTGCTCAGGGCTTCTCTGGCTACTATGCTTTTTGTGTACGTAAATATTTCCCTTAAGAAAGATATACGAAATAATTATCTAGACTATGTTAGTAGACTTACTAAAGGTAGAGTTTAACAATATAGATGCAAATTCCACCCACTTTTAAAACAATTTTCCTATCTTTAGTCCAGTTCCTATTCTTCGAATTGTGGAGGCGCAATGGCCCAGTGGTTAGGGCAGCAGACTCGTGGTCATAAGCTCGCGGTTTCGATTCCCAGTCCGGGCGTTGTATTATTTCACCACAACTTTATCTCACTCTTTCTATCTGTTTCTGTTGTACCTGTATTTTAAAGGGCCCGCCTTGTCACATTGCGTCACGTTGAATATCCCCGAGAACTACGTTATGGGTACATGTGTCTGTGGAGTGCTCAGCCACGAGCAGGCTGTTCCGTTTATCGAACCAACTGGAACACTCGACGTCGTAAGCGATGGAGTGCCAACAACAATTCTTCTAATTACTCGTACACTGTCTATCTTATACCGCTTGTGGTGAAACATATCTTGACCTAGTAAGCGCTTCTCTAAAAACTAAGTTTATTGTCATGCCATTCCCTTTAAAAGTTAAGGGTCCATATAGGATAAAATGATAACATACTTTATTGCCATATCGTATTACACATCAACCCCTACTATCTTCTACATGAAACACACACATCCCTCTTCTAAATTAACCAAGAATCAAACACCGAACTCTTCTGTTCGATTGAAAAACCCGTATTGGTAATATGAGTAAAGGGATCTATGAATTAGAAACACACGTCAGATAGGGATTTAAAGTGAATGCATTGTATATAATACAGTGATAAAGAAGCTTTCAAAAGATATATAATGTATGGAGGGGTGTATTTTTGTGTAGAGAAATCAGTGTGTATATGTGTACTCATTTTATTTTCCAAGCTTTGAATATATTGGTCGGAAAACTGAAGTTATCCAGTAGTCAAAGCTGCGTGTGTGTGAGAGACAGAGAGAGACAAATATAGTGTGCATCTGAGTGTGGTGTGTGTGTCTGAGTGTTGTCTATGTGTCTGAGTGTGGTGTGTGTGTATTTAAGTGTTTGTATGTGAGCGTACGCACAACACTCACACATATAGTCTCACATTCCTTTTATATTTTATATCTAAAATAAAAAGAAACAGGCATCAAAGTCATTGATGTCTTAGTATCGAACTCTTCATTTGAAATATGATCGAAAATCTAATGTAACTTAGCTGCTCTGCTGAACATTCTTTTGTATGTTTTCATAGCAAGCAAAACGCGTTTCAACTCTAAAACATTTAGAGGTTTGATATTTCTATAACGGTCGAATAAATTGCAATTGTCGCAAGATATATATCACAAAGGTTTCGAAACACAAATAGTAAATGATCCATGTTATGAAAATGTTAGTTTCTTTTTATCAGTGTTTCCCTTCCTCCTCCAACATGGATGCACAAATAGATATATTTCCTATATGCATGTGTATGTCTGTATGTATGCATGTATGTATGTATGTATGTATGTATGCATGTATGTATGTATGTATGTATGCATGCACGTATGTATGCCTGCATGTATGTATGTACGTATGTGTGTATGCGCTTATATGTGTGTGGATACGTGTGTGTGTGTGTGTGCAGAAATGCATACAAAATAATCAGTAGTGCGCGAAGAACTACTTTTCTGGAATTGTATGTTTTATACATTGTAGATTACAATTCTCAAAACATTTATTCCGACTGTTTTTTCCGATTTCTGTTTTAAAGATCTGTGATTTTAATTCTATTGAGAGCACAACTATCAAGATTCATAAAACAGTTCTACAATTTGCTGGAAGTACTGCCATGCGGACTAATACCACATATGTTTGGGGAGACCGTTGAGCAAAGCGGGTGAGAAATTTTACAAAGTATGTAAGCTGTTCCAATAAATGAAAGCATACAAAAATGATTTTGTATTAACATACATTCGTTAAAATCATATAATGTTTCGAGAAAGATTCTTCTTTCCATACAACAGAAAGAAAATAATGATTAACCCACCAAAAACTGCAATAGCCTGCAGATAACAAACGCTAATGATTGAAAAGGAAAAAATATAACATTCTAAAACTATAAAATAATCATAACTGTTGATGATTAAAACATAAAACTATGAAAACAAAGAAGAAATCGATAATAGTCACATCTAAAAGTAAACAGAAATACATAGAAGCAAACTGGGGAGAAGTGTTACTCAACAACAATCCAGATTTTCTAATGTTTTTCCACAATTGTAATCTACGATGCTTAATTCATGCGCGTCCCAAAAATATGAGTTCCTTTGTAATGAGTAAACAAACACACACACACACACACACACACACACACACACACACACACACACACACACACACACACACACACACACACTCACACACACACACATACACACACGCACACACTCAAACACACGCACGCACATATGTATGTATATGTGTATGTATGTGTGCGTGTGAGTTTATGCTTGCGTGTAAGTGTAGTAGTAGTAGTAGTAGTAGTAGTAGTAGTAGTAGTAGTAGTAGTAGTAGTAGTACTAGTAGTAGTAGTAGTAGTAGTAGTAGTAGTAGTAGTAGTTGGTCATATTTCGATCGCGTGCTCTCACCATGTAACTGTATACTTCTTAGTGAGTCTTCTATAGTTTACTGCTTTGCTTTGTTTTGGCATTGTTTTATATTTTCTTTACCATTAATATTATTCCTCTTAATATGTGCACGTTGTATCTTTGTAGTGCTTTTTAAAACTATATAACATAACAATTGAATGCTGTTTATTAATACATAGCCTTGTCTTTTGGTTATGTATTTGCCTACATCTGTCTTAATAATTTCCAAGTCACTTAATTATAGTAAGAGATTTTGTGTTTCGCTTTAACCAAAACCAACCTATTTCCAATATTTGTTTCCAGGTCCTTATATTTGGATATTTTTAGTTGTTTTAGATTTACACCATTATCTGTGGGTACTCATAACATCAGTTAGAAGGCAGTGACATTCTTTGTTGTCATTGATAGTAATATGTGACAAACCAGCATTGAATTGCCTGCAGCTGTACACACTCAATTATGTCATACATGTGCGTGTATTATTTCTTGGTCATAAGCGAACAACCAGGGCGGTACAGGTATTTGTTTCTAGTTTTGACATATTCTGCAGTTCGTATATTAGGGAGCAACTTACCACATACAGCTAGGGTATTCTTCTGAATCTCCACTCTTCCTCGGAGAGGGCTGGGGGTTCAAGGAAATAGAACTAACGGTGGGATCAGGTGGTAGAAGATGCAAATTACGGTGATAACTGTTGTAAAGCAACGGTAATGAGGACAAAGTAATAGAACAAAGGATATGATGTGGATACGCAGAACCGTGGTGCAATTGTGCGAATGTAATTGGTAGGTGGATGTTGGCAAATACGCATAAAGAAATTTCTCGGAACTCCATTGACTAGATTTTATCGTAAAGTCAAAAGTGTATAATTAAGGATCAAACAGAAATGGAGTAATATGAGTATAGTACAGAAGGACTTTGTGTGAATGATATTAATCGCAAGTGTGTGAACTGGACGTAAGAATCAATCGATCTTAAAAAATATACAGAAGGAGAGGTACGAAACAATTTCAGAAGTATGTAAGTAATTGACAGAAGTATTCGACCACGTTCGATGAAGGAGGTGACCTGATCTTTTGTGAGAGAGAGTTTTTCAATGATGCTCTCGTCAATATAACGAACATAGAAATCAGGAATATAGCTAACATATTGGCATATACGGGGTCTGTGTTTAGGTTTATGACATAATTAATGGCACGATAAAGACTCATTTTGATACGCATTTTTAATTTGGCGTTCTGGCAGTAGAACTCATAAGCAAAGAGAAGATTAACGTGAGAATGACTTTAACGAGTGTGCAAAAGATTTAGCTACAGCTATTAATGTTAGGAAAGCTAAGCATTTGTTAAAGCAGAAGGATGATGATGTTAAAAGATTTTGTGCACATTATCTGGCATATTTTGAAGGTTTCAGAGAGAATGCTTTAAAAAACGATAGACATATTGCTGCGGATGTCGGATGCCAAGACAAAGAACCTAACGTAGACAGAGTAGCTTCGGTTTATATTTTTTCTTAGGTCTATATTGCTTCGTCAATCTTACGAATGTGGAGGCGCAATGGCCGAGTGGTTAGGGCAGCGGTTTCGATACCCAGACCGGGCGTTGTGAGTGTTTATTGAGCGAAAACACCTAAAGCTCCACGAGGCTCCGGCAGGGGATGGTGGCGAACCCTGCTGTACTCTTTCACCACAACTCAATCTTACTTCCTGTCTCTGTTGTGCCTGTAATTCAAAGGGCCAGCCTTGTCACACTCTGTCACGCTGAATCTCCCCGAGAACTCCGTTAAGGGTACACGTGTCTGTGGAGTGCTCAGCCACTTGCAGGTTAATTTCACGAGCCGGCTGTTCCGTTGATCGGATCAACTGGAACCCTCGACGTCGCAAGCGACGGAGTGCCTGTAACAACAACAATCTTACGAATAAGATCTTTTTTCTCAACAAGGTCGCCCTCTGCCTCTTTAAATATGTTAAGTTTTGTTGCTGTTTCTTAACATTTTGTAACTTTATGATTTTGTTGTACACTGCAGATATTTATTTGTTCTCGTATCTAGACTATTTTAGGCAGAATGTCCTCCCAGTCAACGACCAGCGTAAGCATGTTGTTTTGAACAATATTATCTTTACCCCGACTCTTCCCTCTCTATAGTACTTCTCTAAATTTTCTCAATTTTCTTGGCGTACTGATTTATATTTTATTTGCAATTTCTTAATGATAAAATTATTTGTGATTGAAATAAGCTATTTGTTTTCCATAACGGTGGGTTCTTTACAATTTAGCGAGGATTTGTTATTTCATGTTTTCTCTTTGTTGTATAAGTCAGTTTTTTTTTATTTTTCATTTGAGTTTTTCTTATTGATTTTGCTGCAGATTATGTGACGTTTTCTTTTGTTTTTTTTTAACCTTTTTACGTGTTTCTTTCCCGCGCTGTTTGCTTGATTTTCATATAAACAAATCTGAAGGAGTGCTCACTTAATTCGCAACTTTTTAGCGGTTACATTATTAAATTCATCTTGGTGATAGTGATGTTGGCATCAGTTTACATTAACTCTCAGACGGCCAGGTTTGCGGAATGTTCTATTATTGTTTTTTTCCTTTTTTATAGTTAAGATGTTTTCGTTGATAGATAGGAAGAGTTATTGATTTTAATTCTTTAATTATTCCCATCTATTATTGTTGCGTTCATGATTTCAATCTTTAGTATTTTCTATTCTTGAATATTTTAATATCCCTTTTCTTCAAGATTTTGTGTGTTTTCTGGTTCCGTTTATGGTGATGATTATATTGTTGTTCCTTTAGGGTTTAATTTAGTTATTTGCTTTGGTTTGCGTGTGTTAATTCCATGTTCACTGTTTTTGCATTTTTGCATGTTGTTCCCATTTTTGCAACATATTTGTCTTTTACTAGTTTGCTTAAATTCTTTATGTATTTCTGTTTATTAATTTAATCTGCATGTTCTGGAATTAACTTGTCTGTTGGAATTCAAACTTAATTTTAGACACGAAATATTTCCTTTCTAAATTTTGCAAGGAAGATTTTCGTGAAAACTTCGAAGTTTGTGCTGTGAATAGCAGAAAAATAGGCATGGTCAATAAACACATACGCAATTTCGCTTACACTTCTACTGTTCTGCTTGTTGGCTTTGAGAAAAAACTTCTAAAACTCCATTTGAATTATCATTTTTTCATCATTTACCTTTTTTTTCTTATTTATTTGAAACGAGGAGGGTATTTGCATGTTCATATCTTATATTTTGTGCGCCTCAGATTCAATGTACACATTTACTTTTGTCGAATGCAACAGTTTTCCTTGCAATCATTAGTCACATTTTGTGAATGCTGAATCGAGCTCTGTAACATGAGATCTGACTCGTGCTACGTGAATTTATTTACATGAGATGGTTAGTCGTCGACGAGCGAAAGCATTTGTAATATATTTCTTATATGCAACAAACGTTGGCAATTCACAAATATATTTGTCCTCAGGCGTTTTGTGGTCTGAGAGTCCAGTAGAGCCAGAATAGTTTCTGAGAATGTGCACTTTCAGGTGTTTCTGAAAATTACAGTCGAAATATTATTATTGTGCCTGACGTCATACTTATGCCCAGTGAATATTTAATTGCATTTCTGTGCAACAAACATGATTCTAATTGAATTTGATGCATTTCACTGCGTACAACAAATGGAAATGTTTACACGTCCCACCTTCAGGATAAATCAGAATACTTTTGTAATGATTTGTGATGGTATTGACTTCACTCATGTTGCTGGACAACAAACCGGACTGACCTCTCTTGCAGATGGTAGTTTTATTGGTGTTAGAGTTAGTGGTTAATTGCTCTCTTATAATTGTATTGTGTATGGAGGCAACAATAGGCGGATGAGATAATATTTGTTTGAAACGGGGATATTTCGTTGAAATATGCTGGTAACTTTCATCCAAGACTTTTGAAATGCCAGAGAAATTGCGCTGCGAGTTAATCACTAAAAAGATTTGATCACAAAATTTTACTTTGGCTGCTGACATTATCCGTGAATGTTGGATTTTCCGTGCTGATTTTAGCTATGTCATTTGCGATTTACTCTAATCGTGATTAACTGTAATCGCGTTTAATATAACGGCGTACAAAAGCATTTGCGTGTTTCCAGTAATCTCCTGTACAAATCCGTTTTATCATCGAAAACTGGGATTTCGGATTTGACTTAATTGTGCGATGTGCATGATTGGGGTGACGGTGAAGGTAAATATGGGAGCTTGTCTCTTTGCAAATAACTCGCTTCAAATTCCGTTTTCCGAAAACTAAACTTTTCTGTCCAAAAACTCAACGCTAGATATTGAAAAACTCAACGTGAATTTTTCACCGTAACAGTCACAGAAATGCAAGAAGTTCACTTAGCTGTCTTGCGATCCTTCTCAGACAAACACGATATCATCATTGAACCGTAACTTGAGTATTAGTCCATGGCTGTGCAGAGATCTGAATGTTTCTATTATATGTAGCTGATATTCCCTAATAATGTCGTTATTGTTCTTAACTGCCCCTGACCTATCCATGGCGCAACACATTGTCTGATGGTAATGTTTTTGTCCAAGTTTAATTGTGTTACATGCTAACACAAACTTCAATAATTTACAGAGAAAAGTAGATGGAATACTGTTGTTTCACCGTTTTTCAAAACCACTAATGCACGCTTCCACATCTCATTATGGTCAATATTTGGATGCAGTGAAGAAACGTCAATGGTTACCAAATCACAGTACTCGACATTACTTCAGTGCTTAGAAAAACTGTTAATTTTGGGCACAAGGTCAAAAGTACACCGAATATAAGAACTGGATCGTTTTGCTACAAGGAATAGAAAGCCATCTAGCCACGCCGAAATTTTGGTTTTTAACGTTGCTGAAGAAGTCGGCCCTTGTAATTTAGAAACACATTAGTGATGCGCAAAGATGCATCCAAAGTATATCTATTCACAAGAATCTCCACCTCGTGCGATACATCATCATAGACAGCATGTGTAATGAAGCTTGGCGTGGGTGAAGCCCGGATCAATTTCAATAAATGAAATGTCTTCGATAGGGATGACGACCAATATTTGACGGCCGTTTTCGCGCCAGCCGGTTACAGTTCCCTATTCCAGTTGGATTACCGCAATGTACAGCGACATCTAATGGGTAGTTCGGGTGAATGGTTACTAATCGGAGCAATTCAGCATCATGCACATGGTTCGTCAAGGGAGTCTTCTTTCATCTTTTCAGTATGTACTGGCTCTAGCATCAACACTCCAGAAATTGGAGATGTTGAGAGGAATCCAACATGAACTAGAACGTGGGAGAACCGTGTCAGCATACGCAGACACCGTCATAGTCGTTGTGTCGAACATCAGGTACACAGACTTGATTGGCACTACTCTACAGGAATACGTGGCGGTGATAGGAGGGATCAGTTAAATTGCTCTGGTTCTGGTTTGGTCGAGATTTCTGGGACAAGGTAACGAGCAGTGTGGCCATTCTCACCCAGAAAAGAGCCGACGCAAAGCTTTCTCTGAAAGATCGGGCAGAGGTGGCGAATGTATACATTGGCTCCGTCAAATATTATCACCAGACTGTCGTCCTCTTTCTGTGAAGGGAACACATTCCATGGTTAGGCGCGCCATCTTTTGCCAACACCCAATAAATGGAGGACTAAAAATGCCACGGCTGCTAATGCGCAGGTTTGCACTGAGGCTACATCTCCAGGGTTTCCTTGATGGTAAGTAGGTGTGTTCGTTATTTATCAGCCTCCTTCTTCCGCAGCTTGTCTCTTTGGGTGAGCTACAGTTCTGGATCAAACGTAACAGAGGTAGGGTGCCTAGGGCCTATAGTATTGCCTGGTGCTTGTAGTATTGTCAGCTGCTGACAATCCCCTGTCATTCGGACAATGCTGTCGGTGGAGTTACCATTTTGGCGTCCTATAGAGGGCTAGGGGTGGGTAAGTGCGCCTGTAAATTGAAGGAAGATGTGGAAGTTGTTCTAGTAGTGAAGCCGACCATTTTTGTGGTATTTCTCAGAGCAGCACTAGGAAGTCTCCTTCTTTTGGGAAATGTTTCGTTGTTAGAATGTATATTATTGGTTTTCTGTGTACACGCTTCTATTTATGTAAACCCACATTGTATTGTCCTGTACCGTATCAAATGTGTTTTTTTATGAAACCTTAGTGGTAATTATTATTATTATTATTATTATTATTATTATTATTATTATTATTAATATTATTATTATTATTATTATTAAGGTGATGAGCTGGCAGAATGTTTAGGGCACTGAGGAAAATTCTTAGCATCATTTCGCCTGTCTTTATGTTCTGACTGCAAATTCAGCCGAGACGGGATTTGCCTGTTATCGTTTCGGGATCGATAAAATATGAACCAGTTTAGCATTGGTAGTCGATGTTATCGATGTACCTGCTCCAGAGAAATTGCTGGCCTTGTGGCAAAATTTGAAATCATTTTCTTCCTCTTTTTATTATTATTACTATTTTTATTAACACTTCAGTTTCATTGCAGCGCTGCGTTTTGGCAACGGGCAATGACATTAGATTTCCCTGTTATTCTTATCATTATTGTATCGAAAGAAATTAGGTGATATGTGTACAGCACCTAGTAATGCGACTGTCGGATTTTATGTGTTGGGGTGCATTTCATGGATTTGTAGATATGTATTTTTCTTTATAAATTTTCTTTGGTCGTATGCATGATCATAGAACGATGTGGGAAGGCGGTGAGCTGGCAAAATTGTTAGCACACCTGGAAAAATGTTTAACAGCATTTTCTGTCTTTATGTTCTGAGTTCAAATGCCGCCGAGGTCGACTCGCCTTTCATCTTTTCAGGGTCGGTAACAAAAGTAGCAATTGAGCACTGGGATCGATATAATTAACTTATGACATACCCCCTCCCTCGAAATTGCTGCCCCTTTACCAAAAGTTGAAACCAATATTAACATGTGGACGTTTTCTGTTTTCTATTGACGCACATACTGGTGGTTTCTATTCCCATACTTGTATTCCATGGTTTCTAATTTCTTTTAAAAAGTATAGCATCATCTGTAGTTATCATTACTTTTTCCTGGTGTATTTGATTATCTTTTCGCAACCTCTACATAGACTGCACTTACTCTTTGTGTATTCTATTTTATTATTGATTTTAGATTTTCTGGTGAAAAGACATCAATATTCAAGTGTTGAAATCCTGCGTTTCCATGCTAGTCTGGGATTTTCCTTTATCCCTTCTATCAATTTGTTAATTCTTACCAGATACTGGTAGTGAATAGTTTGTTCATATCAACGACTCATAATGACATTTCGTAATTTCACTTTCACTACAGTTCATAACCTTTGAATAGTTTCTGTTTTTCGCTACCCAAGCTATTCACAGTTGTCTGTCACATTAGCTTCTGATTCATATTTCTGTTTACTTTCTTGAAGACAGTAAACTGTTTCTGTCTTATTTTGTTATTATTTGTATTATTGTAATAATTTCTTTTTACTCTTTATTAGATGTGCTTCATTCACAACAGAAGAAATTATGATCTTCTCACTGAAGAATACCTCTACTTGTTGTATTAAGGGTATATATAATCATAATCTGCATGTAGTGTATTGTAAACGCAGTGATTAGTTTCATGTATTAACCTATTACGTTAATATTTATTGCCAACCCCTTTCTGTCATTAATGTGTACTGCACACTGTAAATTATTCATTCCACAGTATTTGTAATTTTATCTTGTCTTTTAATTCTCTTGCCTTTCCTTATTCTATAGTTTTCATTAGAGTCTTCACTTTAAGGTCTTATGCGATGACTTAGATACGGTATATATTAATAGCGATTTCGATATTGTAACTACGAAATCCACCTAATATATACTGACGAAAGTAATATTGAGTATTTGTACGAGTATCAAAAGCTGCATTTGAGTAATTAAATCTAAAAGCTTTATATTTGCACGCCACGCCTATTTTTCAATATCTCGGCAAAGATTTGTCATAAATAATAATGGAAACTACAGAATCGATGAGAAGTAAAGCTCCTATAGAAGGGTTGATATATTGAAATAAAGCGTAATGCATACGAAATTTTAGTACTATGTCCTTGTGAAATACCGATTGAAAGATTCGGATCAAAGTGCTCGGAAATATGTTGGTACTTCTAAACAGGGTCTCCGTTACAGCACAAATCTGTGCAATACATTTTAGAGGGAGTTGCTAGTAGGTTAATCAGTTTTGATTAATATAAACCATTTCAAAGAAATGATTATCGTTATCTGGTAGTTGTCTTATGTGCAGTGGGTTCGGTTCCGCACAGAGTGATCGTAGGTTCATTTCTTGTAATGACACCTGCTTGAATATTGAAAAATTTTCTAATCAACCGGTTGGTCATGAATCCAAAAGAAGTGAAGTTGAATCAAATGTTTATATAGAGCTAACACCGTCATTATACGCTTGGAATATACGAGATGTTAAGCATCTAAAAAGCCAAGTCTATGCAAAATTGTGTCTGCAGCTGGCTTGACGTGAAACAGTTTGATTGTTTGTTCACTTTATGCAGAATGGGCTAGTTACACATATCACATTCTTCCTCAGCTGCCATGTTATCGATATGAATGGTTGAAAATTTTTACTCATTTAATGTTCGGAAATATGTTAATGCAACACTAAATACAGCTAGAATCTAGACAGACTTTTAATAGTTGATATATATGATCATTTTTTGTCATACATATCTTTGACAGAGATGAAAACTTGAGCGAAACGTGTACCAGACGAAGCAAGGATCTTACCTGGATGTTGCCAGGAGCTAGCAGTTCTCCACCGGTTGGAATATACGTCCAGTGGGACGTGAAATCATGTGTTTTTTAAACGGAATAAGGATAGGCATGTCCTGTAGTTTTCTAAGTAAATGGTAATTCATCTATGTATATAATTGTCACATTTGTGGGGGTCTTGCAACGTTAAGGAAAATATTTCTTTCAAACACACCGTACTGAATGGAATTGTGAGATAAACTCTGTAGGCACAATTTGAGTCTGGTGGACCTATACAACACAGGGAAAGCAATGAAATCATTCTCCATACACTAGACATCGTCGTTGGTTTGTGGTAGTTAGTTGAGTATGTTTTACCGTCCAATCATATCTTGATCAACTTTTTCAAATATCAAGTCAAAATAAATGCGAGTGTGGGGACGAAGGTGTATAGTAGTTTTGATAGTAGTTTTTTTTTATATGAAAGCTATAATTCTATTACCGGTGACAATTTATATTCTGCACATGCAGTTTCAAACAGAAAATAACTAACTCTGCAAAAACACTTGCGGTTCTTAGAGAAATCCTTTCGTTATCTGATGTTTACAGATCAGTCCTAGCTCTCCTAATTCTTCCTTATAACGTATACATTTGTCGCACTCGCAGCAATAATGAGCAGCTTATTGTTTCGGCTAGAGTGGGCGTTTGTATGTATGGGCATATGTATTAAATATGTATGGGGGAAGTATAATTCTTTGCTTACCATCTTTATTTATCTTTGTTTTTGTTCTTCTTTTTCTGTCCCTTTGTTTCTATAATAACCCTTCTTTTCTATTTCAGCACTCAATCTCTTACACTCTATTTCTCACTTTTCTTTGTTTCCCTCATTCCTTATCCTTCCCTACCCATTTATATCTGGCAAAAACGCAAGGCTTGTGTGTCTCTGCGCATGAATGCGCACTTGATAGCCTCTCTTGACCATAAAAAGAATCTGGCTTGCAAATTTAGTATATACAAAATCCAAGTCTCTCACATTTCTCGCTGACAATAGAAAAATTTTATGCACCATCGAGCCTATTCATGTCTGACGAACCAGTCAGATGTCGGTGAAACTTTACTCTCATATGTTGTAGATATATACATACAAATCTAGACACATATACACGCACACACGCATATACACATACAAATGCACATATTTATATATACATATGCATAGTTATGCATATGTATATAGATGCATATATATACATACATACACACACACACACACACACACACACACACGCACACACACACACACGCACACACACACACACATATA
>NC_068981.1:92819780-92827267 GCF_001194135.2 Octopus bimaculoides
TATATATATATATATATATATATATATATATATATGTTTGTGTGTGTGTGCACATCGATGCATGGATATATACAAACGCATGCATTCATTCATGTATGTCTATATATATATATGTATACGTATATACATATATGTATATGTATGTATATATATATATGTGTGTGTGTGTATATTTATGTATATAGATATATGTATATATATATATGTGTGTGTATGTATATATATATATACACACATACATATACATATATATACATATACATATATATAGAGATATACATAAATCAATGCATGCATTTATATATATCCATGCATCCATGTACACACAGACTCACACATATATATAACCGCGTATGTATGTACATATGTATGTATGTATGTACGTATGTATTTATGTATGTATGTACGTATGTATGTATTATCTCATCATATACATGCTTTTTCTTATGCTAAACATACATGCAGGTACACATTCATGGTTGGATTCTGGCGTCTGTATTTATATTTCTCATTATGGAAAATATATCTAACTTACATTAAGTGCAGCTACCTCAGAAATGAGTCATAAGATGAGACAGAGTAAACATCAATTTGATTCTCCACGTGACACAACAGCAGCGTTTCGGATGATATTTTATTTCTATTTCATTTTTTACTTTTATTTATCGGGATTTTTCATCTGAGAATTTATGACAAACGCTTCAGTGTCAATAAATGATGTCATTTTATCAGAAGGTAAAATGGCATTAATGGTTAATAGACAGATGAATAGATATTTACTGCATATTAATGTTTCTTGTATGACAAACAGAAACGCATTTAAGTCTATCTAACTGTCTATTTATCTGTCTTCCTATCAGTCATTCATCTATCATTTTTTGAAATTATCTATCTATCTGTCTATCTATCTGTTTATCGATCAGAATGCTAGATAGTTACATAAATATGTAACATTAGTGTCACTGTGATGTAAGGCTTAGATATGCACGCATGTGTATTTGTGCGTATGTGAATGTGCATGCATATATGTATTGAGGTAGTCAGAGTTAAAGACAGAGACGGAAGAAGTGATGAAGAGGGAAGTATGTAAACGAGTTATTTTATAAAACGACAACCTAATGAATCATCCGTTAGATATGAAGTGTTTCGACCTATTATGAAGTGTTTCGACCTATATGAATACTATAGTTACTTAGACATGTTTAATGTCACCAGGGTGAGATGAGTGTTGCCCTGTGTATTATGGAGACGATGGTATATGAACTATTGTATATTTAGTTCGTAGCCTGTCACCATATCCACAGCATAACAAACAACAGCATGCAACTATTATGACAACGATCAGTAAAGCAACCCGTTGTTAAATACTAGAAAGATCGAATGAGCGAGAGAAAGAGCAAAGAAAGAGCTACAGGCAAGTGAGAGAACGAGAAGTATAAAGTCTGTTTGAGGCAATGTGAACCTTATTGATAGAGGACAGACTCATAGATGTTCTGATGAACTAGATCAACGATAGACAATGGTCATTAATGGAGCAGTTAAAAGGAATCATTGTCGTTGTTATTAGTGTCCTTGAATTTGCCTCCGCCTGATCTATTCTATCGAAAATTCTATAGACAATCATTGTTTGCTGTGATGTACTTGTTGCAGCAGCTGTTATTAATGTCAAAGTAATTAGTAATTTTATTTTCATTTTTTTTTTTCTTTTTTACCACTAACAAATTGATAACGTTTGACGAAGACATAAGGAAGTGAGTGGTCACTAAGCAGTTTCCACTTTCTGTTATTAAGCACTTTATGTAGGTTTTAATGTCCTAAAGAAAAGCATAAGCGTGTGTAAGTACGCGCACAAACAAACATATATACATTATATATATATATATATACATATAATATATGAGTATGTGCGCATATATTTACATGTATGTACATACCTTCATCTACATGTACATATAGATACATATCTGGGTACATGACGTTGCCAAAAAATGGACAAAATGATAAACAAGGTACAAAAGACACGCAGGCCACATAGAGAACACATGTACATATGTATGTGCCTGTATTTCAAAGGGTCGGCCTTGTCACACTGTGTCACGCTGAATATCCCCGAGAACTACGTTAAGGGTAACGTGTCTGTGGAGTGCTCAGCCACTTGCCCGTTAATTTCACGAGCAGGCTGTTCCCTTGATTAGATCAACTGGAACCCTCGACGTCGTATGCGACAGAGTGCCAACAACAACAACATATATACATATACATACATAAATATACATATACATAAATTTCTCCATTTTGACGGGGATTTTCTCCAATGTTTTTCAACAAAGTTTTCAGGGTGATGGGAGGCAACTTTTCACAAAAAATGAAAAAAAAAAAAAAGAAAGGAATTTAAAAATTTACTTTTTTTTCACTTCTGCAACCTCCTCAACACATGAGTCTGAAATGATTTTGACCCTTTTTTTTTTTTTTTTTCACTACGCACTTAAAAGCCGTGAGGGAAACATTTCCGTTTAATAAAAAAATGTTAATAATTTCAGAGGAAAATGTGTGATTTAAGTGAGATCTTGTTGTTGTTTCTAGCACATCGCACAACCTCCCTCCTCATTTCTTTCTCACTCACACATCTATAGGTATTTTACTATATTTTTCTCCTCATAAACAAATTTTATAGAATGATAATGTCAAAGTAGAACACGTATTCCCAACCAAGCGAGGTCGTGTTATGTGTGTGTGAGTAAGAAAGAAATGACTCGTACAATATTAAATATGCTAAGAGAATCTGAAAACAATAGAAACTTTTAAACGTTTACCGGTTTATATGAAATTTTGGAGATAACGGACTTGAGATAACTGAAGCTAAATATAACGGAAGTTGATTGGTCCGATAATGATTTTCGAGGTCAAAGTGAAAGTTGAATCGTTAACGTAAACGTTAACTTCGTTAATTAAAGATTAACGGTTTAGCGGACTTACGCCCAGCTATGTATGTATATATACATGTATATATTGAAATATGCAACTGAATTCCCTCAAACCCGAACGAATGTTTATTGTTTATTGTAACAGTTTTTTGAATGATCTCTGAAATGTTATTTCCATAGATACCGTTGTTAGGGCGGATGTCGTTTGCTCTGTTTAATTATGTGATTGCCCTACTCCTTTATGCAAACTTACTGTTCTTGAATATCTGTCACAATTATTCTTGCAGGGATGAAATCAATGTTTTACTGACGATCATTTTTTAATTCGGGATAATCAGGCATCAAAAGTTTTGAAATTTTCCAAGCAGAAAAATTACAGGTGGTAAGTAACAATTGGACAAATCTTCTAATCTCCACTAAAAACATGATTTGGATTTGTTGAGAATATATAAATTTCAATTAAGTCAACATCTACAACACCATATTCGTTAAATTATGGCATAATACTATCAATGAAAATACATTTTAATGCAGAAGTGGAATGAGGAATCTATCTGTAGCCATAAAATTTTACACCCCCATTCGTCATATATAACAGACATATATAGGCATTTGTGTTGACTGTTATCGGACATCAGTGGAGGTGCAATGGCCCAATAGTTAGGGCAGCGGACTCGCGGTCATAGGATCGCGGTTTCGATTCCGAGACCGGGCGTTGTGAGTGTTTATTGAGCGAAAACACCTAAAGCTCCACGAGGCTCCGGTAGGGGATGGTGGCGAACCCTGCTGTACTCTTTCACTACAACTTTCTTTCACTCTTTCTTCCTGTTTTTGTTGTGCCTGTAATTCAAAGGGTCAGCCTTGTCACACTGTGTCACGCTGAATAGCCCTGAGAACTACGTTAAGGGTACACGTATCTGTGGAGTGCTCAACCACTTGCACGTTAATTTCACGAGCCGGCTGTTCCGTTGATTGGATCAACTGGAACCCTCGACGTCGTAAGCGACGGAGTGCCAACAACTATTGGACAACAATATTCCAAGGGGCAGCTTCATATAATTCAATTGTCTTAGATCGAAGCAGCTTCAGTAAAACTAGATAAAAGCAAACAATGGAAGTTATACAGATAAGACCTGATTACAATGCAGTGGATTAAACTTGCGATTAGGAAAATAATATCGTGTCATTCCCTGCAAAGACTTTATATATGAGCTTCTCTATTGCTACACGCTGTTAATTATCATGATCTTTTTTCAGTACCTCATGCAACTGTAGTCTTGTGACGTGTTTCCTTTCTTATACACAAGTGAGATCTCTGGCATATCAATTTTCAGTACAAAGCAAAGTCCTTCTGTTCCGGGACTGATTTAATGTCCTGAGAATTAAATATTGTGAGATAAATGTCACAGTATCTCATTCGCGTGACTCTAAACTATAAAGCTTAGCATCTGTTCAAAAGAAATTAGCCAATATTTTTATTCATGTAGTTAAATCATGCACTCAGGTCTGTGTATTCATTTGATCTGGTATGAAAATCGATATTTTATTTCCAGTGATGTGTGTGTGTGGGGGGGGGGTGTACATAGCGGGGGTGGCGAGATGTCGCTTTTGATGTTGCTTTCCGGTTGCCAATTGTCTAAGCAAAAAATTTCTTTAATAAGATCGCTGTCGTTATTGTTGTTTTCGTTGTTTAGTCCTTGAATCACTTCTGATCGAGCTTACAGTGAAGTCAAAGACACTTCACTGCGATCACATTGTGTCGTTATAAGTAGGATGGTCAGCAATATCTAATGTGTTATTTCCTTAAAACATTTTGTTTATAATTTCATGGTTATATGTAGCACATTCCACCACATAGTGACACTCACTGTTGTTCTCTGCGAATGTCATGTTGAAGATTACTTACTATTGTATTTCTATGTGTTATTTTTGCCTTCTTTTGTATTCTTTATTGTCCGCATTGCTGCTACCTCTATCATTCTTGCTTTTCATTTCATTGTCGATGAAAAGTTATATCTTTATCATTGATGTTGACTGTTTAGTGTGTTCGATAATGGAACTCTTTATATTGTCGTTAATGCAAGTCTGGTTCTGTTAGCATTAAAACATTACTTCAGTCGATAACACTCTATATTAGTATTAATAGCAACAGCAGCCACAAATGCTATTAATGCTAATGCTAACGCTAACACTACTAAAACACAACATTAATAAATTCTAACATAGGCACCAATCAACATATTTGGTTGAGGTCGATGACCAGTTACACCGACCCCACTATTTGAGCGGTGCTTTATAACCAACGTAACGATAATAACCAAAGTAAGCTACGATGAAATTTTAACTCGGAACGTAAACAGCTGGAACAAATACCGTTGCTTAATCGTTTCTGCTTTCCTTCCGCTCGCCATATGAGAGGGTGCTGAAAAGTTCCTGGCTTTAAGGGCATCGCAAAAGGCCTGGTTGTAAGCCCAATATTCAGTGTTCTTTTACAAGGCTGAGAAAACTTGAAGGTGTGTGAATCTGAGAGGGGCATATGTTGAATAAAATCATAATTAACTGATCCTCCTTTATTTTCTATTATCCAAAGAGGGGAACCTTTCAATATGCCCTCGAAATATTAATACGCCGTCAATTTTTGAAGGGAGAAGTCTAGTCGATGTATTCGCCCCAAAATTTGACCAGTGCCTTATTTTACAGTTTTGAGACATGGCCAGTATTCTTAGAGGGTTTAGTTAGTGATTATATCGGACCTAGTCCTTGTCTAGTAATTTATTTTATCGATCCCGAAGAGTTGAAAATAAAAACTGACATGTACATGATTAATTATAATTCTTTCTACTGTCATAAAGCTTGAAATTTGGTGGGATGAAGCTAGTAAATTACACCGAACCCAGCGCTCGATTATTAATTATTTCATTGACTCCAGAAAGTACAATAGACGAAGCCACCAAAGCATTTTGTCTGAGGTGCTCAAGCTTCTTACAGTTCGTCACCTTAAGAATAATCCTTTCTACTATAAGCATAAGGTTTGAGGCTAGTCGATTACACCGACTCCAGTGCTCAAGTGGTATTTATTTCATCGATCTCGAAAGTGTGAATGGCAAAGTTGACCGAGGCAGAATTTGAACTCAGGAAGTAAAGATGGACGAAA
Organism: Octopus bimaculoides; assembly: GCF_001194135.2. NCBI lineage: Eukaryota > Metazoa > Mollusca > Cephalopoda > Octopoda > Octopodidae > Octopus > Octopus bimaculoides. The sequence goes on from NC_068981.1 coordinate 92,825,859, forward strand.
TGTAATCAAGCACTTTGTCGAGGTTGCTAGCGATTCTGATATTTCGCTGCCTCTCCAATTGTGATAGTAACAATAACAATGTCTATCATAGGTACGTTTACGGAAAGGTGTGTAATCCCTTAAATAGGCCATAGTATTTGTCTTGTCATAATTATCTTGATTCTGAAGGCGGCGAAACAGTGAAAATTACAGCTCAATTTGGTGCACTTTGAACTCTGAGCGTAAAATTCAGACACAAGAAAGCAAAGCATTTTTTTTTTTGACATTCTATCAATCCATTATCTTATGCAAAGCAATAAAACCGAAACTTTGCCGGTATTTAATAGTTCTTCTAAATTTTGGCACAACGCCAGCAATTCCGTGGGGTGAGAGTAAGTCGATTACTTCACACCCACCCCAAGAGTACGTACCTTATAGATCTAGAAAGGATAAAAGGCAAACTCAATTTCCACAGCATTTGAACGTAAAGCGTAAACAAACGCGGAAAATCCCCCCAGCTAAAATTTCTGCCAACACTTCACCTTTCCAATTGTTAATGATATAAGTAAAATAGGCATTTCATACTTTGGCACAAGGCCAGCAAGTTCGGCGAGGTGGGTAGAATGAGTCGATTACATCGACCCCAGTACTGAACTGGTACTTATTTTATTGACCCCGAAATGATGAAAGTCAAAGTCGATATCGGCGGAATTTGAACTCAGAACATAAAGACGAACGAAATGTCGCTAGGTATTTTGACCTGCGTGGTAACAATTCTGCCTGCTCGCCACCTTATACAATTGAAACAATGATTTGTAGCATGAAGTTAGAGTTAATCGATAATATCATCAGTCATAACTCAATGAAACTAGTTTAAGAGCCCGAGGATAGATAAATTAGTTATTTTAGCATCGACGGAATTTGAATTCGGAATATAATATGACGTAAGTAAACAAGGTAATACAGGTTTTAGTCACGCCAGGGATTATACTCAGCCGCAGTATCACACCTCCTTCTACTCGGGCTGTGGCTTTTTGCCGGCTGACAATAATCTTCATCGAATTTATATTAACTAATGTCTTAATCAACATAAACACAGGTTTCTGGCTTACTGTCTTTCTTTCATACACCTCTTCACTTTCTAGCTCTCGTTCTCAGATTCTATCTCGTACTGAGTTTCCATCCAAGCTTTATTCAATACTGGAGATGATTCTGCACACACACATACACAATATCCAAATCACTATGGCTCACGCTGTGTGTGCCTGTGTAACGAAATAGCGTCGTATTGATTAGCAGATTGCGAGAGCAATTTCATACATAGAGTACATATGCATGTCATGAACAAGCAGATACAAACACACATATACACACATGTACACTCACGTATACGCATATATATGTATGTATATATATATATATATATATAT
>NC_068981.1:92833422-92833999 GCF_001194135.2 Octopus bimaculoides
ATATATATATATATATATATATAATATGAGGATCTTATTTCAGTGGTGACGTCAACGAATATGTCCGCTGAGTAAATGTTATAATTGGTCATCTGTTAGCGTTCCAGTTCACAGCTGAAGCTGGAGGTGCCGAACCGTATTAGGTTTCCGTGTTAGCAGATATATATTATATTAGAGCAAAAATGACAATAAAATCTCGTGTCTCAGAACGTGTGTTTCAAGTCATTTATAATAATTTCATTCGTGGAAGGTGAATTTGAAGTTTTACTACTACATCTGAGATATCCCAAGTGATAGGCTAGCTGTCCGTATACTGTTTGTTCCGTTATCAGATACAAGCGGGTGTCTATGAAAGTATACATACATACTTACCTTATCTTTAATGACAGAATATCCGCTGTACGGGCATACCAGCGTATCACTTCGGATAACCCAGAAACAGCTGTAAGACGTAAAATTTATCTTAACTGAATTAAATTATTTTGAATGACCTGAGATACTCGTCCAGGCTTGGATTCTTCTTCCTTTTTCCTGTAATATAATACGTGTATATATATATATATATATACATATATAT
>NC_068981.1:92834343-92836461 GCF_001194135.2 Octopus bimaculoides
ATATATATATATATATATATATATATATACAAGCCAACTCAGGTGAAGGACACATTATTAACGCTCTAGTAAACATTTACTTCTTTTGTGATGACATTATTATTGCTACTGTTTGCTATTGTTTATTCGTCATTCATGATTTTGTATGTCATCGTAATGTTGTTATTTGGAACAAGTTGTGAGAAGCTGATGATTTATTTTCAATTAAAACCTGACATCTTCAAAACAATGCTAAAGAACGCCTTTACTTTGAAACTAGTTCATATTTTATCGATTATATAGTAAACAGAAGATAAGTGAAACAAATACACGTTGGATTCCAACCCTTGAACTCAGAAATGGCACTCGCCAATTAAGAAATATTAGGAGGAGGCGTTTCTGTCACCTGCATATATAGTATGCTGTAGCTATTTCTGCTTACTTCTTTCTAGAGATTCTCTGAAATAAAAGGCAAATTAGAAATATGTTATCCATCTGTTTATGTCCGTAGTTGTGAAGGCGCGAAGCTTAGTGTTTAGTGGTATTCGGCTCACGATTGTAATGTTGTGCGTCCAATTACCCGCGGCGTGTTGTGTTCCTGAGCAAGTCACTTTATTTCATGTTCCTCCGGTCCACTCAGGTGGCAGTAATGAGTTGTATCTGTAAATTCAAAGGGCCAGTCTTGTCAAATTCTCTGCCACACTGAATCTACATGAGAACTACATTAAAGGTATGCATGTCTGCAGAGCACTCAGCCACTTGCAGGCTGTTCCGTTGATCGGATCAACTGGATTAATCGTCGTTATAACCAACAGAGTGCCAGTTCTATGCCAGTTTTCACTGTTTACACCACTTATATCTTTTAAAATTATGTTATCTAAGCTAACAAAGATATCCTCCCTCAGATTGTTCTATTTGATTGAAATAACAGCTAAATATCCCTCAAACTAAACAGCTGTCCTCGCCAAATGTAGAGCACACTGAATAATATAACCTGAGATAATTATTGTATTAAAGACTGCACGGTATTTGTTTAAAGGCCTAGAACCACGGTTCTACTCGAACTGGTGTCTTATGTTTAGATAGCAATAAATAAACATAAAAATAGGTTTATAGCATCTGAAATAGATCGCAAATATATATTGTCAAAACAAAACCGTATCAACTATGCGCATTCCGTCCACAAACTCTTCACCTCTGTAATTCTAACTGTTTCCGATTTATGGAGTTTTAGAGAGTGAGAGGAGAGGATTGGTTGATAACACTGACAACAGTCTTAGACTGGTACTTAACTCTATTTAAGCGGGGGGGGGGTAGGAATAAGCTGACATACAGATTATTTGAACTCAAAGACGCCAGCTGTTTTTCCGACGCAATCCTACCCGTTCGTCGTTTTCTGCAGTACTTGTAATGATACTTTCTTACGTTACATAGTATGTCACTTATTTGGGAAAGTTTATACTTATTTAAGATGACTCCGAAACAAATAAAACTTCACAAAGTTATTTACAAGATTGCAATGAATTTAAATAAAACAGTATGGTTAATCCTACAGAGAGAGAGAGAGAGACAGACAGACAGACAGACAGACAGACAGACAGACAGACAGACAGACAGAGATAGAGACAGAGACAGACAGACACAGACAGACAGAGACAAAGAGAGAGAGAGAGAGATCCTTCAATTTAGCATATATTCTTTACAGACACACACACACACACACACACACACACACACACACACACTTACACGAACACACGTACATTTGCAACAAGTTTCAGTTACAGATTTCCACCCACAATGAATTGGTCAATCCGAATCGATTGTAAGAGACTCCTACTGGATAAGCAACAAAACCCTATACTTGTGTCAAAATATGATGATAACGTGGCTTCTTTAGTATTGCGTACGCTTTGGATCTCAACATGAATAATGAACATCTAAATACCCTTGCGATGAGTTTTCTTTATATACTTCTTGTTAGTAATGTTGAATAGCACCATCTATTACATTTTGATCAGCTTTTGTTTGGCAGGTGGTTGACCGCATATCTGTGAACCGATATTACAGCATTCGGAATATGCCATTTATTTCTTCTTTGGATGTTCACACTAAGTAGTAGCTTTTGCGTTGATATAT
>NC_068981.1:92836936-92839580 GCF_001194135.2 Octopus bimaculoides
TATATATATATATATATATATATATATATATATATATATATACACGTATAATATACATATACTTACATACATATGGTAACTTAGATATGTCTCAACAAATATTGGCCCACACTATGCCTATCTGAATAGCATCACGTGATAGCATCAGTTGAGTCATTGGAAAGTCAAGTTGTGTGGTATCGTGGCCCATTCAAATAATGGGTTGTGTGTGTAGATGTGTGTGTATATGTGTGCGTGTGTGTGTGATAGGGAGGGAGAGAAAGAGAGAGAGAGAGAGAGAGAGAGAGAGAGAGAGATAGAGAGAGAGAGAGAAAGCGCATGGTCTAGTGGTTAGGATGCTGCAATTACGATTGCTAGATCGTGGTGTTGATCCCGGGCGTTGCTTTGTGCTCGTGACATGTGGCACCTCGTGCACCTGTACAGGTAATATCGATGGAAGGAGCGACCTTATCTGAGCACAAATATTTGATCGCAACAGACATATCATCTGCGTGGTTGTTCAGCAAACAATTGCAGAACATATGTGATCTAACAACGAGGGAGTCCATGATATATATGTATAAATTCAGGCATGAAATATCCACTTTTCTTTTCTGTATGCTCTTGCCTGTCTGTAGGTCCTGGTGCTGACCACTGCAATATTGGAGAAACTAAAGTCGGTAAATATCTAAACATAATACTTGGAGATAGTAAGGCTATTCATGGTGTAATTATTTATTATAGTTTGAATTGATTTTGATCAACATGCTAGTTATAACACAAGTTTCTAGTGAAGAACCCTGTAAATCTTAATACAGAAGATAATATATTATTATTCTAGTTGTCGTTGATAGTGGTGGTGTTTCTTCTTGTAGTTGCGTGAGAGATAGAAATTGCTACCTGGAATATTTTAAGATTTCACAATGTATGTAGTTGTTATTCTGGTATTTACGATACTACTATTGTCTGTCATTATTTTGAATGTTGGTATTTAATCCCAGACCATCGTGATGGCCAATGAGCCAATTTCTAGCAGTAACTATCAGACTAATTTCCCAAGATAACACTAATTAGGATTTGTATTTTCGAAGGTGGTAATATGTAATTCGATAAAGATTTAGTTACTACTTCTTGCAACCCATCATTAAGGGGAAGACTCGCTCTAAGCTCAATAATGTTGTACTTAGCTGTGGTGATGGTAGTAGTAGTGATGATAGTGTAGGTTCTGTTGTTTTTTGAAGGTGTGGTGCAGAAGATTCTGGGAAGGGTATCATTATTGTCGTCTATCTGGTGGTAGTGCTGCGGTTGTTGATGTTGGTGATGGTGATTGTGATGGTGTCGGTGGTGTTCGTGATGGTAGTTGCATTTAAGAAAATGATTGTTACTGGGTGTTATTTTGATACAACATAGAGAACATCCTGTTTGCCTGTGGCGACAGCATTGTTATGATAACAAGTGATGCTATTGTTACTGACAATAGTAGCGAGTGAGAGTTTTAATGCATTTAAGCACTAGTGATAACAATAGTTGCGTGGGCACATAGATGGCAGTCTTACTGCTGTCGTAAGTGATAAAAGTTAGCTGATTTCGATAAATGTTACTATTGGTTGTGGTAACAAATTTAGAAGTAAAGAAAAGAAAACCTCGCAAGCATCAACACAATGTAATTGGTAAAAATATGAACAGAAATTAAAGAAAAATAAAAAAAAAATAACAGAATGAAGGAGACAATAGAAGCGGCAGCATTACAGTGTTGAAACCAAACAGGTGGGGAAATTGATGTAAAATAATGCGCCACCATGTCTATCAAATGTGATTATGCAGAGCAACTAAACGATATTTGTACAGCACAAGTAAGCCGACAAGAGTTGATTGGAAACGAATTAATCTTGCTCGTGATCAAAGCTGCTGTGAAGCATTGAAAGGAGAGACAAGATATTCAGTGTTCACACATTACCGGTGTTAGAATTACAACAGATGTTATTATGATTGTTCTTATTATTATTGTTATTGCAATGGTGAAGGAGATGCAGACGCGCTGACATTACAGATTAAATTATTTCGCTTATTTAGCTTATATCCTTTTTGTGATGTGAGATGCAATGAATGCAGGTGTGGTGAAGTGATTAAGACACTTGCTTCGCAATCATGTTGTTTCAGGTTCGATGCCACTGAACGGCATCTTGACCAACTGTTTTATTCTACAGCTTTTGGTTGGTCAATGAGCAGAATTTGTGTGGAAGTACATCATGTGTGTGCGTGTGTATATCTGAGAGACTTTCATCGATGTACATAGGTAAGAGAATAACCAGTGCTTCTAGAACGGAGACGCTAGAGATATTTTTTCTGGATCGGGTTGTAGATTTTCCTTTGTTACCTTTGCCGTCATGAAAATGACATTAATTGGCCAATTGGAAACTCAAGGCAACAGAGTTATTGTTTGCCAAATACCATTATCAACCTCATTTTGAGATTGATAATGCAAATAGAAATCAAAATAGCGTACTCTATCCATCTCCGATTTATATCACTGCCTCATTGCCCAAAGTAGATAGTTAGCAGTCTAATTTGTATATATATATATGTGTGTGTGTGTGTGTGTGCGCACTCATATATATATATATATATATATATATATATATATATATATATATATATATATATA
>NC_068981.1:92841893-92843204 GCF_001194135.2 Octopus bimaculoides
AGAGAGAGAGAGAGAGAGAGAGAGAGAGAGAGAGAGAAGTAGTGACAGGTAGAGGCAAAGAACAGTAGAGGGAAGAATGAGAGGGGGAGATAGAAATAGAGAGAGTCGCGTTAGAAAAACAGTTAAAACTTCCTGTATAAAGGTAACGTGTGCGTTCTGTCGTGATACAAACAATATATGAGTATATGCATATATATGTACATGTATGTATATACGTTCATCTACATGATATATATATGCTTATATACATATATACATATCTATATATAAATATTTATATATGCATATATACATATATGTATATGTGTATACATGTGGGTGTGTGCGCTTATGTATATATACCTATATACTTGTGCGAGCGAGCGTGTGTGTGTGTGTGTGTGTGTGTGTGTGTGTGAGTGGTTGTATACTCACATTGATACGTACACTCCGATTTATAAACACCGCCACTAGGATGAGTCATTGAAATAAATCAAGAACATATTTTCAAGTGTCCCTTTGTATCAGCTGTATTGTTGTGTATATTATCACCCTAAACAAGATTCTTTTTTTATTGAATACTCTCGCTTATATGTATATTTATATATTCACGCGATTAATTTTGTATATTTAAATATGACGAATGATGTATGGTTATCATTATGAAACGTAATTACAGCGATATATGTAACCTAGACGCAGTTATCAATTCACACACTTCATATCACACTCTCCATGCGTAGCTCATAACTCACAATAACATTTACTGCAGCGACCTATCTCATATAACGGAATAGATGTAACTCATACGCACATGCACACACCATTGAGCTCTTTCAAGGTATGAAATAGAAAGTATAAGAGAAAGAAAGACAGGCAGACAGACAGGCAGACAGACAGAGATTTGGAGAGTAGGAAATAGCAGGCAAATATTCTTGAAATCAAACCTTATAGTCTGGATTATTGGGTAATGTAATTCCCGATATACTTACAACGTGCGATACTGCATGCATATAAGCACGTACATATATATGCATAAACGTATCAATGGATGTATGCATATAGATATGTATACATACAAGTATATATACATGCATGCCTGTATATACAGATTGCGATGGGTAAATTGTTGCCATTTTATATTTTTAATTTCGCGCAACGAAATCCACTCACAAAATATTGTGAGTGGAATTGGTTGGCGGAAACTGAAAGAAGCTTGCTGGGTATATATATATATATATATATATATAGGGAGAGAGAGAGAGAGAGTGAGAGAGATACACAGACATACACACACACACACACACACACACACACACACATATATATATA
>NC_068981.1:92846290-92855538 GCF_001194135.2 Octopus bimaculoides
ATATATATATATATATATAACATGTAGGTACACACATACATGCGTACATACATATGTGTTTCTATATTACATAATCTTGTAGTTTCTCTTATTATTTATGGAATATAGTCAAACAGCTGAAGTACAGAGATGCAGTTTCACGTTTCGTAATTTTATAATCTTTATGGACCTAAGGGCGTGAGTATAAGTATAAAACTCTCATCCAGATAAAAAGAAACAAGTAATATACGCAACATATTATCATTCAGACATACTACTCCGTTGCAGCATTTTGCTAGATTTATGTAAGTCCGATCTGTATTTGATATTCGATTGGAAACTTCGTAACGTCTTCGTGAAAACCGCGAACAAGAGAATAATCAAACGTGTATCTTGTATTTTTTGAGAACGTCTTACGATTCATTAGAGCAAATAAAACGATAGCTTTCTTGCTGTTTATATTGATCCAGCATTGGATCACATTTCATACAACTCCCATATGCCAATTTTACGATTTACCTCGATAACTCAACTAAGATAAATCACTTCTTTTCGCGCACAGGAATATTTCTTTGTAGTTAGGTAATAAATTATGATTAATGTTGTTTTTGAGTATTGTGGTTTATTCCTATGTCAGCTCTAATCGATCTGATCAGTGACCAAACACATTTGAACCGAGGTGATCTCATATTTCATCCAGAAAATACATATATACAGAGAGAGAGAGAGAGAGAGAGAGAGAGAGAGAGAGAGAGAGAGAGAGAGAGAGAGAGAGAGGAAGGGTGAGAGAGGGAGAGAGAGAGAGTTAACAATGATTCGAACTTGCACTCTGAAGTTTTAAACGAGGACCATGTCTGTAGGGTAAAGAGTGGCTATAAAAGGAATCCAGGTGAGTAGATATGGGGATAATGATGCAAATAAATAAATAAAACTCTTAATAAATAATCAAATCCAAGCAGTTTTATTCGATTATTTGCATCATTATCTCTCTCCCTCACTCTCCCTCTCTTTTTCTCTGTCTCACTCACTCTGTCTCTTTCTCTCTATATATGTTATAAAATGTGACCATCCATTTTTAAAATTGTAAAGTTTAGTTTAATGACGGATTTGGCTACTACATGGAGGAGGTCGTATGGCTTCATACAGGTTCTATTTGCTCGAATAATTATTCATATTTTGAGGAAGTTCTCAGGGTACAGTACCTGAAGTAAATGCATTTCAGTATGTGGTTCTCTATTTTTTTTCTAAACCTGAATTACATTCACACCCAGTGATGCCAATTAATTTTTGTCCTTAACGTGCATTAAAAAATATACTAGTAAGATTCTTTACAATATCTCCAATATAAGCATAGGAAGTTCTAAGAGTTAATGCCAAACTAGTTTCATAGACTTAAGTGAACGTCAGTAAATCTCAAAAATCTTCTGCAGATGTTTCACCACATTTTTCTAAATTTTAAGAGAAATACGAGAATAATTAATTCTGTGTGTACAAATATGCACAAAACCAATGGTGAAAATCTATATACTGATATAATCATTATACGTTCAGGCTATATTGTATCTACTTAGGTCATCATGTAATGACTCGCTGCTAACGCAATCCTTATGTTGTGTATCTCAAAAGATTTTTATGTGTGCTCTCAATATAACATCATCGAAAATAGAAAAATACATTGCGTTACCGGATAAAACCGCCATTATTCTGAATTACGCTGGAGGAAACTTAGACATATTTCCTTCTCTAACCTAAAAGGTAAATACCTCCTCCTATTACAGTGAATAAGTAAGAGGTCTCCTAATAACGTGCACCATCGTTGTCACTGTTTTGCATCAGAGCAAATGATAATGATGATGGTCATGATGATGATGATGATCGTCATTATGATGATGATGAGGAGGAGGAGGAGGATTAGACTCACGATGAAAGGTATTGCAGCTATGCCATCTTGTTTTCTTTTGTTTTGCCCTTTTTCAAACATTACATATTTAGAACTATACTCTTATTTCTACCAAGTCTACGTAAATACCACGTAAAGGTACTCTGTATTGACTGCTACTTTTGGATGAATACATTAATGTACCACTGTCTACAACATTCTTATAAGTGTGAATGACAGACCAGCTGTTTAAAAAATACACCGAGCACTTTTGTTTAAGGTTCTGAGAAAATGTATATCCTCGTGCGATATCTCTTTCCTTCCTTCGCAGGCATTTTCTCATATGAAATTATGCCTACAAAAACATGGTGTCTATGCAAACTGTAATAAATATTTTTCTTGCCCCCCATTCTCCCTTTCTCTCTCTCTCTTACTCTCTGTTTCTCCATCTAGTTATCAATTTGTTTGTCTATGAAAAGAAAATATTTAAAACATCAGTTCAAAAGAAGGAACTTTTACCAGTTCACTCGACCTACTAGAAAGCCAAGTTAAATATCCCTGAAATGTTAACACATCCGATAGTGAACTTCCAGCTACCTACTAGAAAGCCAAGTTAAATATCCCTGAAATGTTAACACATCCGATAGTGAACTTCCAGCTACCTACTCTCTTATATATCTAACTCGTCAATTTGTCATGTGATCGTCTTCCTCACATACCATGTAAAACCATGAAGACACAAAAGTGCATGAAAAATCAGCCGGTTGTTTGCTACTGTTATTGCTCAATCCCAGGTCAGCCATGCTTTAACAAACCAATGGCTAAATGTGTTCTATCCATGACCATCCCGTCCTTTCAAATGCAGCCAAGACTATATAACCCCGTACAGCATTGCTTTTATTTTTAAGACAGCAGGATATGTTTTGAGCAATAATTGCCTTGTCTTTCTAATAAATCGAGTAACTACGTAGACTTTCACCGGATGACTGGTGTTGGTACCCTGAGAGTTGTGTTGAGGTTACAAGTTTGCTTTGTTGTTATATATCTGAGATACATTGCCAGATGTTGTTCAACCATTCGACAAATTTCTCTCTAAAGACACTCTATCTATTATATTGTATTTGCTTATGTGCTCGACAGTCTTACCATCTCCATACATCAGTTGATAGAGACACAATACAAATATTTTTAGTACAGTCAATATGCGAATAAATAAACTCTGGAATACCACTGGTATTAACTTGATTGATGACAATCATTGCAATATCAATCGTATATAATTGTTCTCGATCAGACCTTATCCGATGCTCTGCAGTAACAAAAAAAAAAGGAATGAATAAGACCAACAAACACCAGCATATATTTTGCGATTTGGTGCTATTTATCAATCACTGAGTTGCGACATATTATGTCATTGAAAGATGGATGAACGATGCGGATTAACTGCACTGTCAAGCAATATATTTCGACTGGCTTCATGTATATAGAATAGCGTAAGCATGTAATATAGGGATGAGCAACAGCTAAAGCACTATGTTAGTGGAAGGAAAATTTCAACTAATTTAATTCTCATTTCTCAGCGTTCAAATTTCTTCCCTTAGTAACTAAGTAAACCATCATTGTCAAAGTTTTTCCAGATACCTATAAATCTAGACTTAACTGCGTATGTTACAAACTGAAGATATATGTGGGTGAGGGTGTGGTCAGCACTTTTTAGAAAACATTCTCTGCACACATATCACAAGTCGAAAACTGCCAGCAGTTAGCTAGCTCGGCATAAACGTGGTAGCTAATTAATCACTCATACCAGCGAAAGTTGAGACCACGAAAACCACACACAACGAGTGGGCGCTCGTAGAAACACAATTATTTTATGCACATGTATGCATGTGTGTGTGCGCGTATATATATATATATGCATATATATATGAGGTTCGCTTACTGAGTTTCTGTATTGTGAGTTTGTGTCGGAACATATGTGTGTATATATATATATATATGTGTGTGTGTGTGTGTGTGAGTGTGTGTATGTGTGTGTGTTTGTGTGTGTGTGTGTATTATATATTGTATATATACACACACACATATATGCGTGTGTATATATACATGTGTGTGAGTGTGACCATGTCTGTATATGTATACATATATATATATATATATATATATATATATATATATATATATATATATATATATATATATATATATATATATAAGAATATTTATGTTTAAATATGCTTGTTAGTATGTGTGTGTATACTTATATATACATGTGTATGCGTATGTATATGATGCAAATGTCTGCATTATATGTGCATTCGGAGTGCTCGTCGACTTTGTAGTTGGAAGTGGTTTACATAGTCACTAATACTTTCACAAGCGGATTAAATGTCACACTTTATTGTGCCATAGTTTAAATTTTTGCTTCACATGTCTGCATAAGATTTTTCACTTCGCCTCTACATACAACAAAGTATGTTATATAGGATATGTTACTGCTTTATTTATTTTCCTGCAACTCTTTCTGCAGTAGTAATGGACTAATACCAACTGCTGCTGTTAATGCCACTATTCTTCATATATATATATATATATATATACCTAAATATATACCTAACCACACGCACACATAAATGCATATATGTATGTATACACTCCGACATACACGTACATATATATGTGTGTGTGTATGAATGTATGGACACATGCTTGCATATATATTTGTATGCATTCATCGATGTTTGTATAAGCATACACAAACATGCATTATAGTCACGTTTGCCAAGGCGAAAAAGGAAGTATATTTTTGCTCCCATATTTAACACATATACGCATATATGTGTGCATCGCATAAATAGATATAGTTAACTGTGTATACATGTATATTATGAATATATATATATCAATACACTTAAAATTTTATAAGAGGGCAGAAACATATTTACGAAAAGTACTTGATAAACATTCTATAATAGAAAGCATTTTAGCGTTCGTGTTTGGAAAATTTCCATTACAGAAAAAACCCAAATCATTCTGGGAAAACACTCATAATTCTGGTTGTTTCATAATAGGAAATAGCGTTAACGTAGGAGATTTAAAAATATATGTGAAAATATTTTACGCTTCCCCTTTTATGCAGCATATTTGGTATTTCGAGTTCGTGAGTTCACAACGAATATTACCGGTATCCGATCCTTTTTTAACAAAACAGCTACTTTTTATACCTACTTTGCCTGATAGTCAGCAGTAATGTTAGAACTGTTATTTAGTGTTTTCGCTATGTATAACTAAAAAATGTATTTTTATCATGATGATCATTCCATTCATTCTAATCTCAGTCCACGGCATTATCATCAATCTCGTATTCTTAATTACTATAGTCATTATCATCAACAATGGTAATTTATTAACAATGCATTTATCGCTCATTGAGAAAAAGTACTATTGCACTTGGCTCTTTACTGGACCAACGAAAGTGAAGAGCGTGAAGGACGGAAATTATCTTCAAAATCGTTTACCTAGTCCGAAGGTTTGCAATGCTGTAGACTCCACTAAGATCACTCAAAGTATCCGGTAATATATTCAGCTGTGCTATGACTAAATACTGCCACCCACGTATGCCTCGGATGGATTTGAACTTAGTTCACAAAGAGCAGGTAAAATAAAAAAAATAGGTAATAGGTACCCCGACAGATACTCTAACAACTATAGCAAGTGACAGCCTTAGACGAATAAACTTTTATTGACCTTGGAAGCATGAAAGGCAGAATTTCTCTCTGTGAAATTCGAAATCAGAATGCAAGGGTCTAGAATATACAACATATGGTACTTCGCCTGCCGATTTAATAACTAGGCCAGTCAGTCGCTGTATTTCTACATTTTTCTTTCTTTTACTGCTATGGTCATATGTGATCTTCATCGTCATTGCTTCTATTTTTCTTTACCAGCTGCCATAATCATCATCATCATCATCATCATTACCAACTACAAAAAATCCAGTTGCATAAAATTCATAATCAACATCCTTGAGCGAACATCTTTTGACGTCAGTAGTGATATCAGCATTATAACCAAGAGGAGCCTTATCTTCTTCGTTAAAAGTATCTTAGAAGTTATCAGCAATCTCCGTTTAACTAACTTTACTAACATACTACAAAGAATGCGCAGTTAACATTTGCTCCACATGATAGGGAAGACTGATATCACAATTGCAAGTGCCGCCAATAACGCTAGCAGTTAATTACTAGACAACACAATATAATACTTGTAATACAACAATAAATGAAAGGGAGGATCCTTTGTTGGCTTCGTCAATGAAAATTTAGATGTTTGATCATCTGAACCACCCATTGTTTAAATTAACATGAAAGTGACTGATTAATCTACAATCATGCCTGCCCTTAACGGCAGACTCTGTAGAACACAATACTTTAATAAAGTTGGAACATTGAATTCATTGAATTACAGGTACATTACAGCTGATTGACTTTTACATGAGTTTTGTCAACTGAATTTCCATTGGCCTTTCAGAAAGTTATGGTAAAAGACACTTGACCAAAATATCACTCGGCAAAATCAAACACGGTAGCAACTCGGTGATACTTGCGTCCAAAAGTAATTAAAAGGAATGTCAAGATCGTTTGGAGAATCATTATTGTAATTTTAGTGTATTTGGAAAGAGATTTAATTGATAAATCCCATAAACACACTCGTTTCCAGATAGTCTATGCATCGATCTGTATTTTTATCAATGGGTGCATTTTAGTGTGACGAAAAATAATTACGAAGAGCATACAGAAATATGCAACACATTTGCAAAAAAATAAAGAAGTGATATATAGGCAAGTAAGTCCTGTTTGTGTGATTATAGGTTTTATCAATTATTACTCTTTCCAAATATAACAATATTTGATTCAACATACGGTTTCATGTCAATTTTTTTACAAAACGAAAAAGTAACGTACAAAATACAGTCAGGTATTTAATTAATGTCGTTTGCGTTCGAAACCCTTGGTGGGGTTACCTTTATTTTCTTTTGTTTCTAAGTGATGAGATGTCAAAAATATATATATGAAATTTACCGTATAGTAACTGGTGGGTCGGAATCGATTTAATCTTTCGAAATTACTTGACATGGTCCCCTACTCAAGAAATCATCATTTTATTACAAAGAAATCATTCTTCTATTACCATAGGGATATGGAAAATCAGATGTTTTAGAATGCCAATAGTAGCATCTACTGACGTCCTTTTACAAGATGGGTTTAAACTTAATCAAAATCTTATTCTACTTTCATTAGGAGTTTTGATGAAATTACGAAACATATTTCAGTGAATTATTTGTTACGACTCTACATTTTTTGTTCAAATCCTGCTGTTGATAACTTTGCCCTTTACCCTTCCCCTCATGCAACATTCTCTACAAAACAAAGTACTAGTTAAACATGAAAGACAGAGTTGACCTTATAAAGTAAGCGCCGCACCTAAATTACCACAAAGGCATTTTGTCTGACAAATTAAAAATTCTTCGTATCGACCACCCTCTACTATAGGCACAATTTCGTGGCGAGCTAGTCGATCACTTCATTCTCAGTATCTGAGTGATACTTATTTTATCGGCCGCGAAAGGATGAAAGTAGAAGACATTCTCAGCAGCATCTGAACTCAAAACGTAAAGAGCCGGAAGAAATTCCGAACATTCAATTCGTATTACACAAAATATTCCGAATGTAGTACAATATACAAAAGTAGAATACTGCAAACATCCAAGACAGAGAGAGTTACATACTGTAATGTTGTGACACCACGCAATAACAATTAGGATTACTGAATAGACATTAGCATTTCCCACACGATCAATAACTAACTCAACACAAATTGAGAATTCCCATCCAATATGTAACACAGCCCACACACTACACATTATGCACAATTGCTGCAGGACACAAAACTACATGACATAATTCATGAAACACCTAAAACCTCCATCACTCATTTGACACTTAAAATCTATGTACAAATATGTGGGTTGTTTCTCACCCACCAATGAGAATGCACTTGTTTGGTGAAGTTCAAGCACATTTCTCTACTCATCCACCATTGCCCGTATTTCTCTTTCATGCAACCAAATGTGTGCATAAACAGTTTCTGCGTGTGCTGCTCAAAGAAACAACTTGCGTTTTAAAGGTGCACATTTTGAAATATCTAGGGATAAAGATGTGCTATTTTTATTTATGTTTTCATTGACATATTGTTATTGTTTCCATCCGCTAATCTGTTCGTTCATGTTAGATATTAGATATATCAGATATTGCCTGCTGCACTACTTACGTTTTAATGTTTCAAAGAGAGAGTTGTAATTTTCGTTTCACTATTTTGATCTTAAATTTAAGGAGGAATAGTTGTTGTTCTGAGATTGGGTTGTAATAGGAGTACTCTGAAGAAGTATCAGTTTTTTTTGTTTTTTGTTTTTTGAAGAGACACACTTAATTGTTTTCATAAGTGTCTTTCTTTTTCTCATCATCCAATAATACAACACAGCTTGCAAGTACATATTCTAAATAACTCACAAATGAAATACTAAAATGATACTAGAAATAATAAACTAAACCCCTACGATGCAAAACAGATGTATCTAAAAAAAACCATTAGCCTCTCAAAAGATAGGATACAATATTTCTAATTTTTCAACAAAGTCTCAAATCTGTAGGGAATTGGTACCCTTCTCTAAATTTTCATTGAAGTCCTTGTGTTGCAAGTAAAACTTTAGTCTTACGAAATAAATTATTAGAATGTAAACGTATATTTAATCTGTCCCAGGTATATGAATGACAAAGTTTAAATCTCAGCTAGTATTCAGAACGTAAAGGTATTTAACTAAGTATTGCGACCCATTATGTCTGGCAAGAAACTTTTCTGATCTTTTCAGTTTGGCTGCTAATTATTGAAACTTCCAAGTTTATAGAAAATTTTAGAGTTTGGTACATAAATATAGTTTACAAAGCTGAATTTTTGCGGATATTTCACTTTTTCCAGAAAAAGTCTTTAAAAAAATGTCAACAGGTTTTAAGCTTTATTCTTTTCACCCATGTGTTAACAAGGATTTGAAAGCTGTCATTTTGTGCTTGACAGCACGTGTTGTCAACTGTGAACAAATGGAATTCTGTTTTACACACGCCATATAAGCCCTCATAATTTTTTCTATTTTTTGGTGATTTTCAGAAACTTTTTTACGAATTTGTACTCTACACGTGAAAATTCGTACGATGATCCAAAAATTTGTTATAAAACAATAAGAACAACACACTGATGATGATGACGACAATGACGATGACGACGACGACGACGAAGACGACGACGAAGACGACGACGAAGACGACGACGAAGACGA
>NC_068981.1:92856051-92861051 GCF_001194135.2 Octopus bimaculoides
TATATATATATATATATATATATATGTGTGTGTGTGTGTGTGTGTGTGTGTGTGTGTGTGTGGAGAGAAAGAGAGAGAAAGAGAGAGAGAGAAGTTTAAATTGTAAAATTCCTCAAAGGAAATGAAAAATATCTTTCAGTGTAGCGATTCTAACTGGAAATCGAAAGTGACTCGCAAATCTGGTTTGCGAACTTCTTACTAAGACGATATATGTCTGCCACTTAACCTACTTTCTAGTGATTCTGATATTTGTCTTGTCAATTACAGCAGCAGCAGACACAACGCGGAAGTGCGTAAAATGATATAATATCGCAGCTTCGCCGATTACAAACTCCCTCCACCATTAATAATAACAATGATATTTGCATCATTTGCCAAGTGACTAAGTTAACGTATTATCAGATTGGTGGATTCTCCGTCGGTTACAACGATGAACATTTAGTTATTCGACGAACTGGATTCCTATTTGTTAAGATAATTTGTCAACAGTTACATATCTCACAGACCACGTGTTACCTTATCGGAGAATTCATGTGACACAAGGTGACTTACAGTGAAATAAGAATTACCAGTTCAATATATATATATATATAAGGAGAGAGCGAGAGGAAGAAGGAGAGAGCGAGAGGAAGAAGGAGAGAGACGGAGATATGCGGGAGACTGTGAGAGAGAAATGGCTCAACTCCACACTAGACGCGTACTTTAATACTCCCAAAATAATGAAGGCTAAGCTTGCCTTCAGTGTAGTTTGAACTCAGAATGCATAAAGCCAATATTGATACCAACAAGCATTCTATCCAATGCTGTAAATATTTATGCCAGTTCGCCGCCTTCGTAAAAGCAAAAACAATCTGTTTTCAAAGGAAATCATATAAAAGCGTGTGTTATAAATAAACATATACTTTCACACTTTCACACAAACAACGTTACACGCGTTGTATTAGCATTAATTTTCGTAGAGCTATTGTGGAGGGAGAGTTGATGGAAGAATCAGTAGGGCATGGGAAGCTACCGTGCGGTATTTAATAACGTCCCACCCAGGTCGACATTTTCTTTTACTCTTCAACAGTCGATAAAATGAATGCCAGTCAAGGAGGAGGCAGTACACTTGTAAGATTTACTTCAGCATGCCTGTGATCCAATTAAAACAGTAAAATGGAGAATGAAATGGTATATGCTTCGATAATTTACCTAAATATCTATAGCGCAAGATCGCTCACCAAAATAGTATTTATAATTTAATATTTAGAACTGTGGGCGACGAGCTGGCAGAATCGTTAGCACACCGGACAAAATGCTTAGCGGCATTTCTTCCGCTTTTACGTTCTGAGTTCTTTACGTTCCGAGGTCGGCTTCAACTTTCGGGGTCGATGAAATAAGTAACAGTTGAGCACTGGGGTCGATGTAGTCGACTTACCTCCTTCCTCGAAATACTTAACGTGTTGCCAAAATTTGAAACCGATATTTAGAAACTAATAACATAACCACGCAGAGTAACAACCTCCACCTGCCTATACACACAGACACAGGGGAGGCCAAATGCAGGTACACAGTAACTGAATATGAGTGGAATGTTTTTCCATTTGTCTATTTCTTTCTTAGAATAAGATTTCTGTGTTCTTTTTAACTAATTCTTTTTGTAATAAAATAATTACTCTTAAGTTCAGAGAAAAGAACATTCCACTCATATTAAACAATTTTTGCCCACCCTGTATTTACGCAATGTATATATGTATGTGTTTGTTTTAGGATTTACATAAGTTTATTATTATTATTATTATTATTATTATTATTATTATTATTATTATCATTATTATTATTTAGAGAATTCAAGCTGGCCGCAAATCAAGTAGGAAGGCTTTCTTGTTTCATTTATGACAGGTGTTGAGGGTTTGCATTCGTATGAATTGGTTGATATACATGTTTGTTCTCTTAGATAACTTGTATTTGTGCGGTGGATATTCGTTTCACCTTGGTATACAAGTATCTGTTTATGCATTTTAGTACACAAGTACATAGGTGCAGGAGTGGCTGTGTGGTAAGAAGCATGATTACGGTATAGCGTTTTGTTTAGTTCGACTACTGTCTTTGTGAATAACACACGTGCGTTTTTAGTTGTCTTGGCAGTGCAACGTTTTCCTTCTTGTTTAATGGAGGGGCGTCGAACAAGAGACTGGAAACAGTTTAGGTGTTCTTCCCTGGAATATGATTCATCTGAGGAGGAATTGGTTGAGTCCTTGAACAAGACGGACAAGAAAATAGAGAAGAAGAATTAGGCAGTGGCGGCGAGAGTAGAAAATATTGAAGAAATAAACCCGGAAGAGCTGAGCAAGTTCAAGGAAATACTTAAAAGGGAGGGTATGACGTGAAAGTGTTCCGACCCCAAAAGAAGTGTTAAAGGATAAGGAAGAGAGAACGATTGTTCACAGGTCATACGCGGTGGCAACAAGAAAAATAGAAGTAGTGTCGGTGGCACAAGTTGAAAAGGCGTTGAGGCCAGTCTGGCAAGAAATATCCTACCTTGACAGGGGAAGAATGTACGGAACGGTGGAAGTGCGGTTTCGGAGATAGCTACCGCCAGACTGCACTCAGCCACACCATTAAAATCGAGGAAGTGGTACTTCTACCTATATACCTTGGGAGACGTGCTTCCATGGTTAGGGTAGAAGACATACCACCAGAAGTGAATGTAGCCTGGCTGGTTGCTGCCATACTGCTAGACATGGAAGAAAAGGTGGTGCTGCTGTAGACCACAAGAACACCCTACAGAAACTGGCTAGACTTAGGCGGTGAGCTGGCAGGAACGTTAGCACGCCGGGCGAAATCCTTAGTGGTATTTCATCTGCCGTTACGTCTGAGTTCAAATTCCGCCGAGGTCAACTTTGCCTTTCATCCTTTCGGGGTCGATAAATTAAGTACCAATTACGTTTGTCTGTCCTTGTTTGTCCCCTCTGTGTGTAGTCCCTTGTAGGGAGTAAAGAAATAAGAAACTGGCTAGGACAGAGTCTGGACATGGTGGTACTGATTAACCCAGAAGATATTGAAAGTATGGTGGAAACAATCACGATCGCAGACGTGACGCTGAAAGTCAGAGTGGAAGGGAGGATTCGGTGGTGCTATAAATGTGACCCGAAAGGTCACATTAGAGTGGATTGTCCTCAACAACCTGTGAAGGCTAAGGAAAAGCAAGACCCGAAGAAAGTAGTTGACAGTCCACTGCCCGTGAAGGCTGAGAAGAAGCGTGAGATTGAAGCGGCACTACAGACGAAAACAATTAATAGCGTTGAGGAAGAGGAGGTGAACACCAGTTGGGAAACGGCAGGAAAAAAGAGAAGGAAGTGGAGAAAGAAGACAGACGTGGTAAAGGACGACCCCAAACCCACAGCCACCCGGCTCCCACCCACACTCACTCTACCCCAACGACTCCCTACAGACACCAACCCTTCCTATGCCCTGTCTGACATAAACAAAAGCGAAAACACACAGGAGCCTCAAATCTCCCGACCCCAGCCTTTAGATAAATTCGTAATATTATATAACAGGAAAAAGGAAGAACTTCGCATTGAGATAAAGACATGGAACAAAGCGATAGAAGTGGACGTAACAAGAGTAGGGGAGTTGTCCGAGGACGTTTGTTGTGCAGTGGTAGGCCCGGAATAACTCTCGAGATTAACGAATTACGAGGAAGAAATTGATTTTTACTGGTGGATTACGAAAATCGACACCAGGAAAATACCGAAAAGGGTAAGTTATGATTATACTTTAAAGGAACATGACATAGACATTTTCCAAAAAGTGGAAACTAGCAGTGACAAAAGTACTATCAATATTAATATAAATTAATGTCTTTTTTTTTCTTAAAGAGAAAAAATGGGCTGTGTTAACACGTTAAATGAAGTCGCTCGGAGGTGGGACCCAATGGCTTCAATTCATCTTTCATTATACTTAAATTCATTCTATACATTGTTTTTTTCCCCCACCTTGCGCTGTCTCCTCGATGTAAGGCCTTCATGGCCAATTTCATTAAAAAGAGAAGCGTTGCTTCCGGTTTCCCAGGATTCATTTGGATTGTTAGTTTTGTGATACTTAGTTTATCAATCCGGAAAGATTGAAAGGTAAAGTCGACCCGGTGGAATCTGAACTCAGCACGTTTAAGGCGGACGGAATGCAGCTAAGCATTTTGTCCAGCGGGCTAATGATTCTGCCAGATTGCCGTCACCATCGAAATTAACATTCACTAGAAGTCTCTAGAATGTGGCAAAGTGTAATATTATTAATAGCTGGGTCACTAATCTCACTTCTTTTTTTATCATAGCAACTAAAAAAGACAAAAGTATGAACACAATAGATTGGAATAGTTAGCATTTAACAGGTCAGTGAATAGACATTTGCGTTTACTCATTTTAGCATCCAAACGTAAAACCACAGTATACAATAAAAAAATAACACAATCTATGAAGCCATCTTACATAAGTTGTATCCTGAGAAAACAAAAGGACGAGTTGTTTAGGTCTCGAACACTATAATATCATTACTTGGGAAATATTGACAATGGAGTTGGAAATTGTAGACTTCCAAACAAAATAAGGGGTTCCTATATTGAAATTGTAACAAAAATGTACGTGATACCAAAGATAAAACTAGAACACACTCACTCACACACACGCAGATAAATAGATGCCGAGGCCATAAACGATTTTCCACTTTCTTTGTGTATGTTAAAGTGTTTTGTTTGGTTACTGCTAAAATAAGGTCCGAGAATGGCCGCTCTAATGGCGCTTTGAATTAATGCAGAAACACGTTTTCTCAACTTGTCTCTTCTATCCAACGAAAAAGAAATAACATAGATTCTCTTTTCTGTAATGGCTTTAAAATACTGAAAACTTGATGCAACCTTGATACTATGAGTGCTTGTCATTCAAGGTAGACTGCAACTATCACTTGAAATTCGTGGACATTCTTTTGAAGAAGAATACAATTTATCTCGTATAGTATTTAGT
>NC_068981.1:92864062-92866088 GCF_001194135.2 Octopus bimaculoides
ATATATATATATATATATATGTATATACATATATATTTGTATATATACATATGCATATATATGTATATATATGCATATATATATATATGTATATATATATATATATATATATATATGTGTGTGTATATATGTGTGTGTGTGTGTGTGTGTGTGCGTGTGTCCAAGCATCACCGCTTTAAAAGTGATGTTGCTAGGTTTATGTCTCCATTACTTAGTGATTCGGCCAAAAGGACCGATAAGGTAAGTATAAAAAAAACGTCCTGGGGTTCTATCTTTTAGACTAAAATCCTTCAATATCGTGCTCCATCTTGGCCACAGTCAAGTGACTGAAATGGATAAAAAAACATATATGTACAAAGAGAGAGAGAGAGACAGACAGACAAACAGACAGACAGTCAGACAGACAGACAGAATGAAACTTGTGAATTTCAGTCCGGATTGATATGAAATTGGAACGTACATGGAAGCAATATTTTTATTTTAACAAGTCAGCATTGTGGAGGTTGTGTCATGACATTTCGTACGTCTTAGAATATTACGATTGATACAAATGAGGTACACAATAAACAATTACATGTTAGCTTATACAGGAAGTCACGAAATCACGCTTTCGTGAAGAGAATTCCGGAAGACAGAGGTGCGTGTGGATATTGAGTGGTCAATGCGAGTCATAGATTAATGAAACGCTTTTAGATGTGAGAGAATGAAAGGAACGTGAATCGGATGTTCTTACGTAAGTTATGAATAGAAAGTCGACCTCGGCGAAATTTGAACTCAAAAGACGGACTTTGCGCGGCGTGCTAACCATTCTACCCACTCAACGTCATTTACTAAGTAATTATTAAAAGATGTTTGGTGAGTAAGTCTAAAAACCAGATTGTCCTCGATTTTGAGCTGCAATTTCTCCGCTTTGATAGCTTACAGCATCCATCCTACGAACATGTGACTAGAATATCGCAGGTAAAAGGTGCAAGATGGATTCTTCAAGCCGCGCCACTCGGTAGGGGACCAAGTGGTAGAGCAAGAACGAGATGGTAGACGAGATGTGGTTGATCACTCTAAGGAATTTAGTCAGAAATTCTAATGACTGTTGCTTCTGATAGGAGCTTATTAAGGAGGTGTCCATTTACCTTATGCCCACGGCCCTCCTGTGGATAATGGTCGGAGAAGAATGGTGCTTGGATGGAAATCACTAGATATTTCATCTTGCGATTAACCGATTCTGACAACTATGACGCTCTGACTTCAGCTATTATTTATAGTCATTATTATTGAAAGTAATTATTTTTCTGCCGTTATTAAAGTAATAGTTAGATTTTTGCAATATGATTGGAATATTTGCCAAGATATACTGAGATCTTTGTTCGTCATATTCAATTGCCAATACGTCATAAGTTATTCACGAGGGAACTGCAATGTTGTTCCTAGCTTATTGGCTTCACATGAAATTAGAAATATTGCAAATTAATTTTAACTTGTATTACTCGATAATACGTGAACAAGAGGAGTTACTCAGAAAAATCATTCATAGAAATCGGTGTAATTGATTTCGTCGTCCTAAACACCGAAAATTTCTCGGTCCTTTGTATTTCTAAAACAACAGAGTGTGATCTGAGGTGGATTTTCCGATTCTTACTACAAGATTTGATGATTATATATAATTGTATATACAGCTATCTGTTATTAGATTTGGTCTAACCTGACTGAGCAAATATATTATCAGTATATGTGTACGTGCAAGGCGGTACGCTAGCAGAGCCATTAGCACGTCGGGCAAAATGTGTGGCGGTATTTTATCTGTCCGGCATTTTGCCTGTTTTTACGTTGAGTGCAGATTCTGCCGAGGTCGACATTGCCTTCCATCCTTTCTGAGTCGATAAAATGAGTGTCAGTTGATCACAGGGGACGATGTCCTCGGCTTACTTCTTCCCACGAAATTGCTGACCTTATGCCAAAATTGGACATTTATAATGAATGTATATATATATATATGTATGTATATATATATATATATATATATATATAT
>NC_068981.1:92866422-92866943 GCF_001194135.2 Octopus bimaculoides
ATATATATATATATATATATATATATATATACAATACAAACAGATACACGCGTATAGGTATATATACAGTCTACCCTCGCTTATTCGCGGTTCGGCATTCACGGTCCCGGTTATTCGCGGAACTAATAATTGTTCGCGGAAACCACTGCATATTCACAAAATCGTATATATCGTCCTTGATTTTTTATGGATTTTCTCATGGCAATATATATTTTTTCACACTTTTTAAGGCTAAATTACTAATAACAATATACCGTATTTGCCGGCTTACTGGACGTCCCTTCGCAGTTGAAGCTCCTTCTGATTAGGATAGCCGCGCAGCATCACGTTGCTTCATTGTTTTAGATACAAGTACACTGTACCTTGTGCCTCTTATTCCTGCTTTCAATCAAAGCTTGCTAACTAGTATCACAACATCTATCTATATTTCACACATACATGCTATCTCGCCCTCTCTCGTTGTATTTGTCTCTCAACAACAACCTCTCATTTAGAGGAAGTATATATATATATATATATAT
>NC_068981.1:92867523-92869853 GCF_001194135.2 Octopus bimaculoides
ATTACATCTTTAAGGAGATGTGCATGCTTAGCAAGTGGCTTGAAGTTTTGTCAATAAAAACTTTGTGAAGTTTTGTCAGAACACGTTGCGGTTACAAAGAAAAGAAAATATTTTGCCACAAATGAAATTTAATTGTTTAAGCGAAACTAAAGGTTTTTGTCGCTTACAAATATCTTTCACGCTGCTATCTATTGTTTACATTTTTTACGAACGCGAAGAAAATCTATTTGTTTACCTATGAAATTCAAATGGAAGTTGACATTTAAAACAGAACCGAATCTTGTAATATTAAGCATTATAATTTGTTTAATATACAAATAAACTTTATAGTTTAAGATTTTTCAATATTCCTTTATAATTTATTCGAAGAAATATGACTGTTTTTAATAACGTGGGGATAAAAAAATAAACTGGACACAGTTTCGTACTTCTTCAATCATTATATTATAGATAGTATAGATTACTGCATCTAGTGGTTATACAAACTAAGTTTTTCAAAACCATGATTATTTTTAATCTCTGCTCAATCTCCCATCAGTCGTATGCACATATTAGACAAAAGGAAGATTTTGTAGGTTTGTTTGGGGAACACTGCGTCCAGTAGCTATCTCGAGTATTTTTTCGAGTGCTATGTTTTTGGCAGCGTGTTATTAAAGCCCTAAGATGTCACCCAAACACCCTACACCTAAAATTTCTGGCAGTGAACCTAAAGGCCGGCAGAATGTTATGACGCTCTATGGATATGTTCCTAGAAGGTAAACGTTATGTTGCAGTAGGTCACTGTTATGTTGTCAACGAAGCACAATACGCTACATAAAGAAGAACGAGGTGGTGATCAGGACTACCGTAGCAGTAAGTTGCTGTGAAACTGCCAAAAAGATAACAATAGTGAGAAATAAGCACTTGGTCAGGATGGAATCTACCTTGGCATTGTGGATTAGTGACTGCAAGAAGAAAAACATCCCCTTGAGCGGTAACATTATCCGCAAAAAAGCGTGGAAATTATACCAGCAGTTCGACAGAAGAGACGGAGCAGAAGGCACCGAAGAACCACAACCAAGACCATTGAAAGCAAAGGAGCCCTTGTGATTTTGAAGCCAGCAAGGTATGGTTTGACCGTTTGCAGAAACGGTTTAAAATAAAGTGTGTTTCTCTGCATGGAGAGACAGCATCAGCTAACAAAATGCCGCCGAGAAGTACCTTGAAACCTTCAGGCAAATCATCGAGGACAAGGGATACAAGCTGGAACAGGCTTTTAATATGTACGAGACTGGATTGTTCTGGAAGGAGATGCCTTCCAGAATGTACATCATGAAGGACGAAGCCAGAGTGCTAGGATTTAAGGTACAGAAGGATAAAGTGATGCTAATTATGTGTGGCAATGCTGCTGGCTTCACGATGAAACCAGGATTTATCTACAAGTCTGCGAACCAGAGAGCCTTCAAAAATAATAATAAAAACCTGCTGCCTGTCCACTGGATGCACAACCCCAAGGCCTGGATTACCAAAAGTTTAACTTTAAATTGGTTCCACCAATGCTTCTTCCCTCAAGCCAAGGAATACCTCCAAAACATATGCATGAAATTCGAGGGGTTGCTTGTTATCGATAATGCTGGTGCTTACTCTTCGGATTTGAATCACGAGCGCGTCCAAGTCGATTTCCTCCCTGCCAACACCACCACCCTCATCCAGCGTATGGACCAAGGCATGATCCGTGCCTTCAAGGTACTTTGCACTCGGAACTATCTCCAACACCTTGTGGATGCAATGGATTCGGACGAGAATTTCAAGTTAAAGGAGTACTGGCGTAACTTCACGATCGCAACGTGCCTGTCAATCATCCACGCTGCTCTTAAAGGCATGAAAGAAAGAAAACCTCACCGCATGCTGGACGGTGTGGCCAGAGTGTGTCCTGGACTACGAGTGCTTCTCACCTGAAGATATTCAGCACGAGGCTGTCAACAATGTGGTGAAACTGGCAAAGGTACTTGGTGGCAAAGGTTTTGATGGCATCACGCAAGATGAGGTCAACGACCTCATCGCTGCCCACTATACAACCCTGACGGACGAAGATTTGTTGGAGTTAACGAAGTCTGCCAGGGAAGAGAGGAGGAAGCGCCTGATCCAGTGGAAGTGGAGGATGAGGTGAGCCTGCCAACTGAACGTCTGTCCGACCTTTTAAGGACAGTAAAGGAAATGCAAGGGAGGGCAGAGGCATGGGATCCCTATATGGTTCGGTCTCTCTAATTTAAAACGCCGTTAATGCTGCCGTGCAGAGAGATTCTGTATTATTTATATATATATATCTATATCTATGTATCTATCTATAT
>NC_068981.1:92870396-92873300 GCF_001194135.2 Octopus bimaculoides
AGATTGAAAGATAGATAGATACATACATACATACATGCATACATACATATATACATACATGCATACATACACACGCACGCACGTACGTACAGATATTCGTTGTGTTTCTGCGTCGGTGATTCAAATCAGTGTGCATGTGTGACATCGTGTGACCACTACGCCATATGCCCGTGAGCAATTATGGAGTGAATTTTAGGGCTTATGGATCTAATATTTTCCTATCCTTCCTTAATACCGGTTCTCATATGCTATTCATATCTGCACTCGGTCTGCTTGGGAGGTTATTGTGTCCTAGCATACGTGCTGCTTCTTTTAGTTTTCGTATTTTCCAGCGGTGTTCTCTGTCTATTATTTTAACTTCAATCCACAGGGGGAGGTTGTCTCCATTTTTGCAAACATGATCAGCTATACCCGATTTATCAATATCACTTCGTGTCACAGCTTTGCGATGTACCTCTACACTTATTTTGAGGAGGCGACATGTTTCGCCTTTGTTTAACCTACCACAGCTACATGGGATGGAGTACACGCAGTTTTTGGTGATATTCTCCTCTATTGGCGGTTTTACTCGAGGGAGATATTTGTGAAGTGTTGTATTACTCTTGAATACTGTTGTGATGTCATATAGGCCGCATATCTTTTGTACATTTTCGGAGAGGCCTTTCACATAGGATGGACAGACTGTGGGCAGTTTATTGGTTTCATCCCCTCTTTTCTTCATAATTGGAGAGGTTAGTATGTTTTGGGGCTAGTTGTTTCGTAATAGATTGTTACTGAGCTTGATCATTTCTTCGTGGTGGGTATCACGATCGTTACTTATATTCTTTGCTCGATGTTTTAGGCACTGAGCAATTCCTCTCTTTAAACTGTATGGATGGTGAGAATTGAAGTTGAGGTATCGTCCAGTGAAGGTTGGCTTGCGGTATACGAATGTCCTGAATCCATACTTGGTGTGTGTTATTAATACATCCAAGAATTCTAGCTGATTGTCTTTTTCCTTTTCCATTGTGGACTGTATGGATGGCTTTATTGAGTTTACATGATCTAACAGCACTTGGACATCTTCCTGGTGGGGCCAGAGTGTAAACGTGTCATCAAGATATCGCGGCCATAGGGTTGGTTTTAGTGGTGTTGATCCTAAAGCCAAATTCTCAAAGTATTCCATGTATATATTGGCTATTATTCGTGATAATAGCGTACCCATAGCTAAACCCTCTTCTTGTCGATATATATATATATATATATATATATATATATCAGTGTCGATACTGAAGTTGGTATTTTCTACATAGAAGGTCAACATTTCCATCATGTTTCTTATTGGTATACTAGTGCGTTCTTTTTGATGGGTGTCTGTCACTAGTTTCTCTTGATCACTAATAGTGCTTCACCAATTAGGACTTTGGTGAACAGACTTATCACATCGAGACTCACTATCTGGTTGGATTCAATGGGGTATCCTTGATCAATTCTGTGAAGTGGGTCGAATTCTTCACGGACGATGTTGAATTTCCTGCTAATAGACTGATTATATCCACAAGGAAGTGGCTCAGTGGATGATATGCTGAACCTTTACAGCTCACTAGAGGTCTTAATGGAATCCCATACGTGTGAATCTTAGGGAGACCGTACACGTGTGGTAGTTTACTGTAGTGTTGAGTCAGTTGTCTGTACTTCATTGGTGTAAAGGGATCCTTGTTCTTGATGAAGATCTGGGACAACATCCCTTCTGTTTTCAGAGTTAGGTCTTTCTTTACTTCGCTGTAGCTACCATCATTTATAAATTCCGACGTGGCCGACTTTGTCTGTCATCGTTTCTTCTTGTTAGTGCCACAGGATGAGGACAAATATCCGTCAAATGTAAATAATGTAAATAAGGTACATATTTTATCGACCCCAACGATGAAAGGCAAAGTCGAACACGGCAGAATATGAACTCAGAACGTGAAGACGGACGAAATATCGCCCAACACACTGACGATTCTGCTAGCTCAGCGCCTTAAGAATTTGTAATATTAAGGACCGTTGGCTCTGTAGTGTACTACAATCATGATATGCATTTATTTACCCCGTAATTTCTGTATTCAATTTTCTATTGAAATCGGTTTAGGGAGGAGACATAAAGTATAGTAACAGGCAAGTACTTAGCTTTATTAAACCGACATTTACAACAATCACAAATGAGAAATGTCTGGCCTTACACCTGTTAGAAATAAATATTACTTGTGGAAATAAAGTGGTGGTTTGGCATAACCGTTAGTGTGTCGTACGTAAAGCCATACAATATTTATGCTAGCACTTTACATACTAAATCCAAATGCAAACAAGTCTAACTCAGTCTTTCAGTCTTCTGGCTTCGATAAAATAATGTTCCTGCCAAATACTGCGGGTTGGTGTAATCAACTATCCGTTGCAACTTAAAAGCTACTAGCTTTGAGCCTTAAGAAACAATTAATATTTCTACTTTTACCAATGCAGATAAGGCTGCGAAATGGCGGAACTGTTAATACACCGGATGAAATGGTTGGCTGCAGTTCTTTCGTTATCCTTTGAGTTCAAATTCCATTGTGGTTGACTTTGTCTTTCATCGTTTCTTCTTTTTGGTGCCACAATTTGTAACGTTACTACAGATACGTGATATAAGGCGGAGGGCTCGCAATATCGTTACCACACCGAACAAAAGTCTTAGCAGCATTGAGTCCGCCTTTAAGTTTTCAGCTCACATACCCCACGCGGTCGACCTTACGTTGTAACCGTTCAGAGTCGATAAAATGGGTATATGTAATGCATAATGAGTGTTCCAATCAAATAAACCTCCTCCAAAATTGTGGCCTTTTGTTAAGAATGCAATCTCATGAAAATGTCTTTCTCCATCTATCTCTCACTATATATATATATATATAT
>NC_068981.1:92873934-92874906 GCF_001194135.2 Octopus bimaculoides
TATATATATATATATATTTACATACTTGCACACTATTTACATTTGACGGATATTTGTCCTCATCCTGTTTGTTGTTGACACAACGTCTCGACTGATATGTCCTCCTAAATATTCAGGTCACTGCCTGGAATCGAACTCGGAATTTTGGGGTAGTAACCTGCGCTCTTAACCCCCATGACATATGCCCGTGGGCAATTATGAAGTGAATTTTAGGGCTTATACATCCCATATGTTATCCATATCTGCACTCAGTCTGCTTAGGAGGTTATTATGTCCTAGCTTAAGTGCTGCTTCTTTTAGTTTTCGTATATTCCAGTGGTGTCATCTGTCTATTATTTTAACTTCATCCCACAGGAGGAGGTGGTCTCCGTTTTTCTATACATGATCAGCTATACCCTATTTATTTATATTGATTTATCAATATTGATAAATCGAGTATAATTCCGTGTTCGATTCCAGGCTGTGACCTGAATAATAATAATAATAATGATAATAATAATAATAATGATAATAATAATAATAATAATAATAATAATAATAATAATAATAATAATTACATCGAAAAATACCTCAGAAATGAAAACTCAGGTTCGAAATTTCGCCAAGGCCCGTCATGAAGCCTGGAAAGTATATCAACCGAAACGTTGTGTTAATAACGAACAAGACGAGGACAAATATCCGCCAAATGTAAGTAATATAAATAATGTACATAATTTCCCATCTCTTAAATATAGAACTGTATATGTATACATATTCTTTTATTGTTTTATTTGTTTCAATCACTTGACTGCGGCCATGCTGGATAACCACCTTTAGTTCAACAAATCGATCCCGGGACTTATTCTATGTAAGTGTAGTACTTATTCTATCGGTCTTTAACCTAACCGCTAAGTTACGGGGATATAAACAAACCAAGAACGGTTGTCAAGCGATTGTGAGGTGACAAATACAGACACACAAACATATATACAT
>NC_068981.1:92876068-92877802 GCF_001194135.2 Octopus bimaculoides
TAGAGATGGAGTAAGAAATTCGAAATTGGAATGACAAAGGAATGAGAAATGATGTCATGCACATCATGACATAATTTTTCATTCCTTTGTCTTTTTAATTTCCCATGTGTGTGTGTGTGTGTGTGTGTGTGTGTGTGTGTGTGTGTGTTTAATATTGTGTTATTCTATCAGTTGCATGCAAACATAATTGCTGGTCTCTGCTACTAACATGAGTTCGTCAAATGTAGTATCGGAGGTGGCTGTCGTCGGATTAGCATTAAAATTATTAAACCAATCAAACCTTATAGTAAACAGCACCTTGACGGCACCTGATAGTTTACTGTGCTGTGTGTGCGTTTGTGTGTCTATGTGTGTGTGTGTATATATGGAGGCATGGCCGAATAGTTAAGAAGTTTGGTGTACAACCTTCAGCTCTTAGGATCGATCCCAGTGCGGGACATCTTGTATGTCCGTTTTTTAGCGTCGATTTAAATTGATCTGTGCATTTTATAGATATGGAGAATATACAGAGGCTTGTTGGTTTGCTTGAACATGAGATTCAAGCGCTAATTACGACACGTGCCGACACACATGCATAGACACACATAAACGCACACACATAAACACACACATATATACACACTCATACATATATGCTTGCCATCATACATAAACAGAAGCACAATTTTTTATAATCACCATCTCTTAAAACTAATCAAGGCTTTCATGACACACTGTATCTTAGCTACTCTCTGCAAAAACCAGGTGAGGGAGCCTCTACGTGGTCTTCCTTTTATTTGCAGCCATTTTCCCCGTGAGCCTCATTCTATCATCATAAAATAGGACATATTAGATTATGTGGCTTGTGTTTCACCGTTTCTAAAAGAAGATAAAAACACGAGACGGTTACATCTTGAATGCTTTTTTATGATACAGGTAATCTGTCAACGCCAGCGTAAGACGAAACTAGAAAAATGGTAACAAGTCCCTGAATAACATACTCAGCGACCTTAGTCAACACCTCGAGTATAGACGCCACTTATGGATGTGTGGTAAGAACCTTGCTTCCCAATCACATGGTTCCGGACTCAGTCCTGTTGCGTAGCACCTTGGAAAAGTGGTTTCCACTAAACCTTGGGCCGATCAGAAAACCTTGTCAGTGGATTTGGTAAACGGAAACTGGAAGAAGCCCATCGCATACATGTGTTTGCGTGTGTACGTCTGTGTGTGTGTACGTGTGTGTGCGTGTGTGTGTGTGCTTCTGTTTGTGTGTTTGTGTTTGTTCCCCACCACCGATTGACCACCAGTACCATCAATAACAGGTTTAAACAAACATGTATGGTCGAAGCTGTAGACTGAACCCTTCAAGGCGGTGGACTAGCATGGCGGCCGCCTAATAAGTAAGACTAATAAAAAGATAAAACAGAATAGAATATATCATCTTCTCCATCCCTTCCTTACGCATCGTCGTTATTGTCAAATATATAGTTTCATCATTATACATATCTTCATCTTCGGCTTGTGTAAAATAGCAGCAATACTTATTATTATAGCAAAACAAATCGCCATTATCAAATTATCGAACACACTCTAATCAGCAGCAATATTGGGGTAGTAACAGTAGCAAATTTTTCTTTTTCTAATTAAAGCAAACAAAAATCTGGAGGGTAGCATTAGCTAGTTAGTTACTTATACATTCATATATATTTATCAACCTGTAAAAAAAAACAGAGAAATAGTGTGTATATATATATA
>NC_068981.1:92878294-92881608 GCF_001194135.2 Octopus bimaculoides
ATATATAGATAGATAGATAGATAGATAGATAGATAGATAGATAGATAGATAGATAGATAGATAGATAATTGTATAACTTCTACTACATTTATTCTGTTTCCATTCATTTGCACACCTAGATGTATATGTATTCTTTATCTTCTGCCCGGAATTCCTTAACTGAGTCGTAGATACGCCATTGTCATTGCCATACAGCGTTTTCACAGCAATTTTAAACTTGTTAGGGCACATTCTTCCCTATGCCGGATACCAGCGGATTACTCTCAGAAAAATTGATAATTCGATAGAAATAAAGAATGTGCAAAAGAGACGAAGCGACTGTAGTACTGGGTACTTTTTTATTGACTCACTACGAATGAAATACAAAGTTGATCTCGTTGGCATTTGAACTCAGAGCACAAAGAGCCAAAACGTTTAACGCATCTCATTCAATATATCTAAATATGCTGAATAACCACTTTATATACACAGACAGACAGACAGACAGACACACACACACACACACACACACACATACACACACACACACACACACACACATATATATATATATATATATACATTCATACATACATTGATATATACATATATATACATATATACATATATACATATATACATACATTCATATATACATACATACACAACATATGCGTATGTGGATAAATAAGCGTAGGTATGTAGAGGGAGAGAGACAGAGAAAGAGAAAGAGAGAGAGAAACAAAGAAATAGAAAGAATAGAAAGAAAAAAGAAAGAAAGAAAGAAAGAAAGGAAAGAAGAACGAAAGAAAGAAAGAACGAAAGAAAGAAAGTAAAAAGAAAGAAAGTAAAGAAAGTAAAGAAAGAAGAAAGAATGAAAGATGGATTGATAGATAGCTAGATAGATTTATACAAATACATACATGTTTGCATGTATGGATATACATATATATATATATATATATATAGATAGCAAAATAAACATACAGATAGCTCTATATGCATACACACATGTATAGGTGCATGTGTGCATGTATGTGTGTGTGTGTGTGTGTGTGTGTGTGTGTGTGTGTGCAATACTTATCTATGCAACCTCATTACAGCCACCATCGCAGTCAACGACTTCATTATCACAATCGTCTCTACTAGCCTGATGTCGGCCTCGCCGTTGTATTTCTTGGTTCGTAACTGTTACCTCATCCTCATTGTCTCTCTTTATTTTGTAACGGTTATATGATAGGCGTTATTTAGACACAAATTTATAGCTGTTACTGAGTAGTACCCAGATCACTGGTGATCGAACAAAATATGATCAAAGCCTTTCCAACCGTGCTCATCTCGTCGACTTCTATTATTTCTATGGCAATATTATATAGTATC
Source organism: Octopus bimaculoides (assembly GCF_001194135.2). Lineage (NCBI taxonomy): Eukaryota > Metazoa > Mollusca > Cephalopoda > Octopoda > Octopodidae > Octopus > Octopus bimaculoides. Next base: position 92,879,654 of record NC_068981.1, read on the forward strand.
CCTGTCATTTAATTAATATAAATTGTTATTGATTTAGCTGCTATTTCATCATATACAATGATCTCATGGAGGTCCCTTGTTTAGTTTGGCGGAGACGTCACATAAAATGGATATCATCTAACATGTTAAAAGTCTTTAACCTCAGATCAACCCTGGTCGAACTGACCCGTGGTCAAAAATATTACAACCACTAACGTTTTCATAATTGTTTGTATTTATTGTTTATTTATTCTGTACATTCTGTACTCCGCATCTTCAGCTAGTTCTCTTTTGAGACGTAACTGCGTGATTCGTGTGCAATTTGACTGCTATTTCTAGTGTTTCCTATAAAAATATAGTGCCTTACTTAAATCGCACGTCTCAAGTTGTAGAAGATGTGTTAGGCGCTGTCAACCACCTCTATTGTTTATTGTACAAAACTGGAATTAACATATACGCCAGGGCGTAACATGTTATATGCATGCGTATGCACGCTTTCGATTCTGTGTATGAGTAAGTGTGTTTACGTGTGTGTATTAGTGCATTTGTGTGTGTCTTGTGAATTTGCGTATTTTATTTCTATAAGTTTTTGTTTCCTTGTTGATGTGAATGTATGTATAAGCGCTTGTTTTCTTTCTGGTATATATGTATAAATATGCGCATATATGTAAGTGCGCTGGTGTCTCCGAGTGTATAAACGTTTGAGTCGTGAGTGTGCGTGTGTGTGCGTTTCTTTAATTACATGTATACACGAATACGTATGTGTGTGTGTGTGTGTGTGTGTGTGTGTGTGTGTATGACTGTGCGTGCTTATATATGTGACCATGGGTATTTATGTGCGAATGTGCATGTGTACATGCGCGCCTGTTTGTTCGGTTAACTGTTTAAAGTATGCATGGATGCATATGATGATGATGTGTGTGTGTGTGTGTGCGTGTGTGTGTGTGTGTGTGTGTGTGTGTGTGTGTGTACATTCCAGTGCTACGGCATGTGTTACGTATATTTTTTATGCGTCTGTCTGTGTGCGTTTGTTTGTATGTGAGAGCGTCGTCGGTGCGGGTGCTTTTGAGTCCTCGCGCGAGGCGAGTGTGTGTGTGTGTGTGTGTGTGTGTATGTGTGTTTATCAGTGTATCTGTGTGTCTCTATGTGTATATGGATTTGTCAGAGCACGAGTGTCGGAACAAGCGAAAGTGAGGGTACATCTATGTGCGTGATACTGTTGTATGAGACTTAGTTATTAGCCAAATAAGTGAATCGCCATTTACGTTAGGAATAAACACTCAGTTCTGCTACTTCTGATTCTTTGTAAAAATTTAGTCATCGTCTCATTCAACACTGTCATCTCTCTCTCTCTCTGTCTCTCTCTTTCTCTCTCTCTCTCTCTCTCTCTCTCTCTCTCTCTCTCTCTCTCTCTCTCTCTCTCTCTCTCTCTCTCTCTCTCTTACACTTTCCCTTTCATATACACGGTTTGTCTCTATCATGTTTCTCGTCTCTCACACATATTTTCACCGTCCGTCCCTCCCGCACTCTCTGTGTCTAAGTCTCTCTCTCTCTCTCTCTCTCTCTCTCGCTCTCTCTCTCATCTCCCACTTTATCTCACTCTCGCCTTGTCATATCATCTGCATATTTAACTCTTATTTTATTTTCTGTCACCGATGAAGATATCTTAATAATGGAAGCAGCAGAGTTAACACCTTACAGACAAAAGATAACACTTATGCAAAGAATAAATTCTTCTGCATAATATATTCTTCAAATCAGATATAAGGCTATAGCAAGATCAATTCTTAACAACAATTAGCAATAAGTTTTCTGGGTATGAACATATGTATGCATGTGTGAGTATGTGTGCGTGTGTGTGTGTGTGTCAATGTGCCTAAGTGTGTTTTTATCTATCTATCTATCTATCTATCTATCTCTCTATCTATCTATCTATCTATCTATCTATATATATATATATATATATATATATATAT
>NC_068981.1:92882203-92883865 GCF_001194135.2 Octopus bimaculoides
ATATGCATATACATACATACATGCATACTTTCATATATGTGTGTACATCGAAGCAATCATATATAAGAATGCATGCGTATGTTTACATGTGTATGTATGTAACTATACATATAATAGGCCCAGTCTTATGAATATATTTGTGGTCATACATATTTGTGTAGTCATACATATCTGTGTGCCTGCGATTATATGTCGGAATTAAATAAAGTAATAATATTTCTTTCACCAAGTGGCAAGCATTTATTAGCATAATCACAAACTTATATTTCACGCTTTTTTCTTCTCTCTGTTTTACTTATTTTTTGGTTACTGTTTGTCTTTTTTTTTTCTTCATTTTTGCGACTGACATTACAAACAAATATATATCTACATATATCTACTTACATTTTTGTTACTTAGTTGCAGATGTCAAGTTTCTTTGATTAAATTGCCTCGGTGTTTCTTATGAAAGAACGAAAGACAAATATGTGTGCGCGTGTGAGTATTTATAAATCTTGATTGTTAGGTATTTTTCCTGGATTTATCCAATAGATAATCTATTTAGCCATGTTGTCCATTAACGTTGCCAGGCTAATTTCATATTTATTCTATCATTTAATTCGGAATCTGATGTAAAGCCTGATCGAAATTACACAATATGTACATATAAATGAATGAATAATTAAAATTCATTTGTATGAAAATGTTTCGAAAAATCTTAATATTTCCTTGTTAGTTTAATGTCTGTTTGTTTTTGTTTTCTTGTCTTCTCTGTTTTATGTTAAATCTTTTCTTTATTCTATTTTGCAGTCTTCCTTTCTTTTTTCATTGATTATGTCTTTCGCTGTACACAATTTCTACTCGGTGATGTTAATAAAAACACATATATTAATACTAGTAATAACAATGCCGATTGTGTTGATGGGGATGAAAATAACGATGTTATATCCTGTTCTTCTGAGTTGGTATAGATCACATCTGTTTTCTTCTCTTTGCTTTTGCTTTCCGTTTTAAATATTCCAGCAATAAACTTTTGCTTATTTCTTCTTCTGTCTGATGCGAATAACATGTTCTCTACTTCGATGTGGCATTTCTTTTTCAGCTGTTCGCACACACTTGTTGCCTAGCTACGGAGTCGATAGAAAAAGAAGCGGTCTTGTAGTAACATCAGGCAGCGGCTGCTGATGTTGCCGAAGAGAGGTACCACTGGTGTCTGCAGCCGTAGATATTCATATGTTTGCGTCTTTTAACCTAATTGCTTAACATGGACGGCTACGTGATGCTTTTACTTTTCCTTCTCCTTCCTTATACCATTCCTTAAGCAATCCTTACTATTATTATTATTATTATTATTATTATTATTATTATTATTATTATTATTATTATTATTATTGTTAACAGTATTTTTATTATGCTTTCACTTACCACACACGTATCGACACTACGATTCCTATCACTAATTGTTATTTCGTTGACACCACTTTCTTATTCATGTCACATAGATTTCTATACAGTTATACTTAGTTCTAAATGTTTCTAGTTAATTTCTTTATTTCATTACTTAACTTTTATTGTTATAAATGACAATTTCGTAATATTTATATAAATAAAGGAGATAATAAAATTTACAAAATATTTACAAATTTTATTTCATATCAGAGCCAATATAGTATCTCCCCTTAT
>NC_068981.1:92885574-92887618 GCF_001194135.2 Octopus bimaculoides
TATATATATATATATATATATATGCATAATACAACTATGATACATATAGGTACATATATGTATAAGTGTGTGTGTGTTTTTTGTGCGTGTACGTGCATAGAAAGAAAGAATCTACGCACTGCGCAGATGTCGTTCCTATATATATATAAAATATATCAAGTTTTTGTTAAACGATTTATGTAAATGAGGTTCTAATATTTGCGTGGCCTGATTTTTATTAGATGAAATATTATAGAATATGTGATGCTGAATGAAAATACATATGCTAATATCCGAGAATTAAATATATTCAGGTAACTGTCTTAGAGTATCATGTGGATGTTGAACCTCTCATATTAATATTGAAAATGGTGGCGGGCATTAATTTGCATCGGGGTTTCTGTTTACACTGGGTGATCTTATATTTCATGTATCCAATAATTATTATAAAGGATACCACTTTTCTTTCCGTTTATCTTTGGACTCATATCACTGAAATGTCACATGAATAGCGGGGTTGAAAGTAGAGACTGGGCAAGTGATTTCAATCTGGGGTTCAGTAGGTTCGCATCAGGGGTCCATATGGCCTATGAGGGTTCATATAAGATTTGGGTGGGTGCGGTCCACGCAACAAAATAGTAAATTGAAGATCCACAATAGTAATTTACGAGTCCTTGAAAGATTTTTGGCTTTCGAGGCATTTGTATATATTGTTATAAACAGGTTTCTTTCTCTGTGTGAAAAGCAAAATAAGAATTTTGAAAAAAGTTTGTATAAAACTAGTTTTTAAACATCGAATGGCTATGGGGGTCGACCAAAATAAAACAGCAAAATAAAACAGGTGTCTATAGATAAAAAAAAAAATTTTGAGAATCCCTACTTTAGTTGATAGTGGAGGCGCGTGGCTTAGTGGTTAAGGTGTGAGCATCATGATCGTAAGATTGTGGTTTCGATTTCTGGACCGGGCAACGCGTTGTGTTCTTCAGCAAAACACTTCATTTCACTTTGCTCCAGTCCACTCAGCTGGCAAAAATGAGTAACGCTGCGATGGACTGGCGTCCCGTCCAGCTTGGGAACGCATACACCATTGAAACCGAGAAACCAGGCCCATGAGCCTGCCTAGGCTTTAAAAGGGCGCATTCATTCATTCATTCACTTTAGTTGATACTAATTAACGCGTCTTATGTTGCGAAAGATAAAAGCAGGGGAATAAACGTCAAACTGGGTTTATTTTATAAATAATAAAAAATAAGTTGTATATGAGGATAAAACCAAGGAAATCGCGGAGGAATTTTACTTACCGGATGGTTGGTCTTGGGGAACTGCACACGGTCACAACTTGCCAATTCTTATATTCGTATGATTTTAATGGTACTTTTAAAATATGTTTTCTTAAAGTCAATATATTTGTTCAGGTCCTGCATTGCGCCATCGCAGACATTTGCGAATGCACAAGGTTAATATTTAAAAGGCTATAGTAATTATGACACATTATATAAACTAGTTTTTATGTTATCTTCTTGAAAAATAAGCATATCCAAGGTGATGAGGAAGACTTTTTAATACACAAACGATAAAGACATAGGTATTGAAATATGTGTCAGTCTGCCATTTTTTCACAAAGTTGAATCCGTGTGATGGCAGTTTTCTGACAATCAGGATGTGCATTTGATACTTATTAAAAAAAACACACTTCATTTACATTATTGTAAATAATCGTAGGAGTGGCTGTTTGGTAAGTAGCTTGCTTGCCAACCACATGGTTCCGGGATCAGTCCCACTTTGTGGCACCTTGAGCAATTGTCTTCTACTATAGCTACGGGCCGACCAAAGCCTTGTGAGTGGATTTGGTAGACGGAAACTGAAAGAAGTATGTCGTATATATGTATATATATATATATATGTGTGTGTGTGTGTGTGTGTGTGTGTGTGTGTGTGTATGTTTGAGTGTCTGTGTTTGTCCACCCAACATCTCTTGACAAGCGATGCTGGTGTGTTTACGTCCACGGGACTTAGAAAAAGAGGCCGATAGAATAAGTACTAGGCTTACAAAGAATAAGTCCTG
>NC_068981.1:92888152-92890242 GCF_001194135.2 Octopus bimaculoides
ATGTAAGGCGGTGCCTTATATAGATGTCAAATATTTGAAACAAGTAAAAGTATATATGTATGTATATATATCTTCATAAATATAAGGTGGTATCAAAACGTTCCCGGACTAGTTCTATAGCGCTCCAACAGATGGCAGTGCATTGTCGCGTTTGCAGTGAGAGCTATCTGTGATCTTCCTGAGGTAGTAACATCGCTGTGCTTACTGCGCAAATTGTGAAATGTGTGTTTTTGTGATCACGTATATGCTGTAGCCTGTGATTATTGTCATGGACAGAAAGTTGGAACAAATAGCCAACCTGAAATTTTGCGTTATACGTTGAGCATGCTTCAGCAAGCTTACAGCGACGAGGCAATGGATCCTACGCAATGTATCGAGTGGCACGGACACTTCAAAAGCGGAAGAACATCCCTGGAACACGTTCAGCGATCTGGCAGACCTGCCACGAGTGTCACTGCCTGAAATGTAGAGAAAATTCAGCAACTTGTGCATTCCGATCCCCGGAGGACAATCAATGACGTTTTGAAGCCTTTCAGGGAGGAAATTCGGCTAAAGCTACCGGATCTCTGGAGCGCGAAGTATTGGATTCTTCACGAAGACATTGCAGTCTGTCAACGTGCTCTCCTTACTCGTAAGTTTCTCGCCAGGAACAACATGGTAACGCTTCCAAACACTTCCCCAATTCACCAGATTTAGCACCGGCGGACATCCATATCTTTCTCAAGATGAAAATGTTTTAACGCCGTTGTGGAAATCCAGAATGAATCGCCGAAGGTCCTCGACTAACTCAACGGAAAGGACTTCCAGGGTGGATTCAAATGTGGCAGGAAAGCTGAGACCGCAAGGGGACTATTTAAAAGGAGATGATGTTAAAACTTAGGCAAATAAATTAATTTTTATTAAACATAACTAGGCCGGACAATCTTTGACACAACCCTGTATAACATATATATAAAGAACACGCGTAGGAAACTATGATAATCAGCTGCATATATACGTGCAACAGTCTTGACTTCAATTTCTATAATATATTATAGCTTACGAGAAATCATGGCAGCAATACACCACTCTAATTTCGTTTAGAAGGAAAGGCCAAACGCGTTTAGAAGATGAATAGACCTAGGAACGCTACTATTTCAAAATAAACAGGAAAATAGAATACAGAAACAGAAATAATCTTTAAAAAATTCAATAATAACTCATTCGTGTCTTCAGAATAGCATATTCGAAGTGAAAGTTGTTCCTGATATGTGCATATTTATAATATATATCTGTATGAGTGTTTGTGTTTGCGTGTGACCTTCCAATAATATTTAGTTTCTTTTCCTTGTACAAAGCTCTTACATCATTGTACTTTCATCATATTACAGGGAACTGAGAAGTAAAAATGAACCACGTAATCAGTTTGCACATCATCTGTCCTAAGATGAAACCAAGGCTTTAATTTCTGTACTTTGTTCATTATCGGGTTGAAAGAAGAATTTTATTTTGTAGGGGTATTTAATTACCTAATTTCTATTCTATGGGAGCTATTTTTATGAACTCTTAACACAATAAAGTTTGCGATAAGCACTGTTCCTATTGTTGATATTTATATTCAGTCATCTTTAACACTTACGCCTTTGAGAAAGGACACGTTTAATAGGCTGTTCGGAAATGCACTGCACATAAGATAAACACATGATAGTTACGGCAGGAATACAAATCATCAAAGAACTGCAGAGCCATTGCAGCTGACCTCGAGGTAAACTGCTCCTAAAAGAATACACAATAAAACATTAACTGGCCACAAAAATAGCTATAAAATATCTCATTTAAATTACATTACACACTCGCAGAAAACATATATGGTTCAACGTTAAAATTTATTCGTTTCTCGCTCATTCGTTCTCTAAATATTGTACTTACAAATACCTCTTGTACGTGTGTCTGCTTCTGTGCGTGTGCGTGTGTGTGTGTATGTGTGTGTGTGTGTGTGTATGTGTGTGTGTGTGTGTGTGTGTTTGTGTGTGTGCATGTGTGTATTCTCCACCATGCCAAATCGCGGCCTAACGCCAAATACACAACGCGCATCCGTTAAGTATGTGTGG
>NC_068981.1:92893114-92894323 GCF_001194135.2 Octopus bimaculoides
GTTTTAAATTTCGTGCCTACGCTCTTCAACAGAATGGAACACGAGGAAATAAACAGAGAGACTTTTTTTAAAAGCTTTAGGAGCTAGCGCTCAATCATGGTGGCTGGCTGGTCAGAAGTGGTTAGACAGGGGAGCTAGGGAGAAGGGGAAAGAATAAAGTACTGGTGATGCCGAAACGAAGGTACGTGTGTGTATGTATCTGAGCGTGTGTAAGTGTGTGAATGTGGATAGGGGCTGGTGACTTTGTCGTGTGGATGCGTTCGTCTGTAATGTGTGGGTGTGTAATTTCTGTGTGGGTGCTGGGAAGTGGTCAGTGCTAGTGTGTGCGGGGTTGAGTGATGTGGTGGGATGTGTGCGTTGTAGTGTGGCATGATGTGGCGTAGGTGCTGGAAAGTGGTCAATGCTAGTTTGTGCGGGGTGGTGTGATGTAGTGTGGTGGTTTGGTGGTGTGTGGTGTGGCGGTGTTGGGATGTGGAGATGTGAGCGTGGGGTGTAGGTTTGGGGTGAGGATGAGGGGATAGGGTGGGGTATATGGGACTGGGATCCGTGTGGTAGGGGTGCGGTTGGGATGGTGCGATTGGGATGTGTAGGGTTGGGGTGTGGATGGAGGGGTAACGATTAAGGGAGAAGGTGGGTAGGAATGGAGACAGGAAATAGGTGTCAGGGCAAGAAAGGAGAGGAGGAGTGGATAGAGAGAGAGGAGGAGGAGTGGATAGAGAGAGAGAGGAGGAGTGGATAGAGAGAGAGAGAGGAGGAGTGGATAGAGAGAGAGAGAGGAGGAGTGGATAGAGAGAGAGAGGAGGAGTGGATAGAGAGAGAGAGTGGAGGAGTGGATAGAGAGAGAGAAGAGGAGTGGATAGAGAGAGAGGAGGAGTGGATAGAGAGAGAGAGGAGGAGTGGATAGAGAGAGAGAGGAGGAGAGAGTGAGAGGCGCATTAAAAAATATATTACATATGCATGCACACTTGTAAGCACAGATGTGGGTGTGTCGTAGAAAGCTTGCTTCCCAGCTTACATTGTTTCCGGGTCAGTCCCACTGCGTTGCACTTTGTGTGAGCCTCTTCTACTATTGCGTCGGGCCGACCACAGCCTGGTGAGTGAATTTGGTAGACGGAAACTGACAGAAGCCCGTTGAATATATATATATATATATATATATATATATATCTATCTATCTATCTATCTATATATATATATATATATATATAT
>NC_068981.1:92894362-92901247 GCF_001194135.2 Octopus bimaculoides
TATACATATATATGTGTGTGTGTGTGTGTGTGTGTGTGTGTGTGTGTGTGCGTGTCTGTGCGTGTGTATGCGTGTGTGTCTGTGTGTATGTGAGAGAGAGAGGGAGTGTGTGTCTGTGTGTCTGTGTTAGTGTTCGTCCCCCAGTACCGCTTGACAACTTAGTGGTTCGGCAAACATGAGGGATAAAATAAGTACCGGGCTTAACAAAACAATAAGTACTGGGGACGGTTATTTCGACTAATAAATTCTTCAAGGCGGTACCCCAGTATTCTCGCAGTCTAGTGACTGAAATAAAAGATAAAAGATAAAAGATAAAAGATATACATGTATGTTAGTAAGTGCGTATATATGTATTACACAGTGACTTATTTCCTTCATGTCTTTCTACCAACTTCTCTACATGCACACATATATATTATGGATATGATTTACAATCCACATATGAAGAAAAGATTGTCATGCTATTAAGTACGAGACACAACTGGAGTTGAAAGCGGGAGACAGTTTGTTGACAAACAGCAAAGAAACGAACCGAATACAGAGGTACATGTTTTGTTAATTATTTAATTGTCTTCTGTATATTAGATAAACAATTCCAAAACCGTACACGTTGTATGCATGAGTGGCTAACTATATACTGTAAGAGTAAATAAACACAAACGAACACAAACACGCATATGTGTATGTGAGAGAGAGAGAGAGAGAGAGAGAGAGAGAGAGAGAGAGAGAGAGTATCTGCATCTGTAATGTATTTATACGGATATATATATTTCCAATTATTTATTTATCATATAATATGATGTAGAATATATGCATATATAAACAGAAGGGTGACAGAGCGAGATATAGAAGCCCCTCTACAGAGCTTCCACCTGTATGTTGCTAATTACGCACTTTGTATAGCCTAACTTGTGTATTATAATAATGTGTCACTTAAGCAGATGCGTGTGTGTATGTCTGTTTTTATACGATGCTAGATTATGGTATACATACATATACATACATATATGCATGCGTCTATATATATGTATATATATCATATTTAACAGATACATAATATAGTATGGTATATAATATAAATATATCATCATCATCATCATCATCATCATCATCATCATCATCGTCATCGTTTAACGTCCGCTTTCCATGCTCGCATGGGTTATATGCATGGATGATATTAAATATGTGTTATATAGCATATAGTCGTGACTATGTAGTAAAGGGTTGCTTCCCAACTACATGGTACCGTGTTCGGTTCCATTGCGTAGCACCTTGGGCAAATGTATTTGGCAATAAGCATCGAGCCGAGCAAAGCCTTGAGCGTGACTTTGGTAGCCGGAAACTGAAAGGCTCTCGTCGTATATATGTATGTGTATGTATGTGTGTGTGTGTATGTGTGTGCGTATGTATGTGTATCTATGTGAGTTGGGTGATGTATGTCCTTGCGTTTGTGTTTGACGCACCACCACCGCTTGCAATCGATGTTGCAGTGCTTACGTCTTCGTAACTTAGAGGTTTCACTAAAAGAGACCGAAAAAATAAGTGCCAGACTTCAAATGCACTTCCGTTAATTTATTCGATTAAAATTTCTTCAAAACGGTGCCCCGAGATGGTTGCAGTCCAATGACTGAAACAAGTAAAAGATAAAAGATATTTATATAACATCTGTGCATGTGTGTGTTTGTACTTTGTGAGTTTTGGAGTGGTTCTACCTGCGGTTGTGTGTCTGGCCGAGTTGATACTTAGAAACCTACTGTGTCACTATGCATATATATTGTATAAACTTAATAGGTGTAGGAACAACCTATATACAGTCACATTAATTACGTTTGATCACAAACTGTCTCCTAATGCCATACGCTTTGTAAATCGATTCGCTAAATCTCTGCAAGAGATTTTAAATGATAATCCGATTAGACTTCTCTCATTTATCATATATTGTAATTTGTCAGTGTCTACTCATATCAATAGGATATTTCTGTCTTTCAATATGTAACGATACACTCATGTTTTAGTTGCTTCCTCTTACAAAACCCTCTTCGCAACACATACATATCCGTCTTCATCACTCACCCATCGTCTGATCGTCTGATGGGAAGGCATTGTGATAGACCAGTGCATTGACTGACTTGGGTAGATTAATATGTTCAAAATGCATCAAGAAATTTCATCATCTTTCAGCAGTTTCTTACCCATACAAGACAACCTTTTTTTTACAAAGCAATACTTATGTATGTATGTATGTATGTATGCATATATATATATATTTATATGTGTGTGTGAATGTGTGAGTGTGTGTGTGCGTGAGTGTGTGTGTGTGCGTGTGTGTGTGTGTGTGTGTGTGTGTGTGTGAGTAGGAAGTAGTAAGGAGAAATGAGCACGCAAACATGAGTTTCCAGTATAAAGGATTGAAATGATAAATCTAAATATGTATCATTGAGTGTTGCAAGACAGATGCTAGAAATGAGTATATTTTAAGAAATAAGGGAGTCAGGCTGTGTACAAATAGTTTCTTACAGCTGTTTCCTAAATAGTAGCACATATGTTGCATTTCTCAGTGAATGAAGGTAAGATGTCCATATATTACCGGACTATTCTAGCTTGAGAGAGAAAGAATGATGTATGTATGTGTGTGTAGGTATGTATATAAGAATCGCCTAGGGTGATGCAATCACGAACGTGAGGTCATGGTCTCATTCTATCCAATGAGTTGCGTTGTGTTCTATCGCAAAATGCTTAATTGTTTACAACCCCACTCGGTTATACATTTATGGTTCTTTCTCATTTTTGTTTTCTAAAGATCTCTTTACTTGTTTCAGTCACTGGACTGCGGCCATGCTGGGGCACCGCCTTGAAGAATTTTTAGTCGAATGTATCGACCCCAGAATCTTTTTTTAGGTGAATTTCAACCAGCATATAAAGTTAAGCCTAGAAAGTTTCTCCACACGCTAAAAATGACAGGTAAACATTACAATTTTCTTTCATAATTTCACGTAAACAAAACACGGGAATCGTATTTGTAATAAAAAAAAATATTTTCCAAAATTCCAATTTTTAGGTAAGCAAAATATATTCAATCGAAAAACGGCGTCAAAACATCTATGTTCTTCACAATGGTATGTTACAGGTGTTTCCTCGTTTTTAGAACAATTTTACAGTTTGAAAATGAAAATAAATCAACCTTAACATTAGAAAACAAGACACTTTACTACTCAATGTACATTTTGTCTGAATTCTAGCAAAAAGGAAAACATTTACTTCAAGAAATGTGTAGAGACATAAAAACGATAAGAAGTACGTTTCAATGACTATATATCGCACACATACCTCCCCACACAACCCCTGTTCACACACACAAAATGCACACGCACATACATACATACACACATATGTACACACGCACATACACTCACACGCACATACATATATACACACGCACACATACACATACGCACAAGCAAATGAACCCACACATACCTCCCATATACACACAACACTGACTCATACATACACACACTATAAACACACAATACACATTCATACATATACGCACACAATTATACGTACATGGACACACACACACACATACCTCCTTCTCTTGCACTCACCTGTTTTAGAAAGAACTCTTTCTACACCTTCCCGTCATTTCAATATGTGACCGCGTGTGTATCGCTGGCGATTTTCTTTCTCGATCTTCCTTTCTTTGAACTTTTTCTATATTTCTGATGAAGAGCTCCGCTCGAAACGTGCAATCCTCTTTCTTTTCTTTCTTTTACTGAGCGTCCAGTAACAGTACTTGTTCCACGTCCTCGCGTTGTTGTTTTTTCTTGATTACTCATGTTTGGATAAGCTATATATATATATAGGGGGGGGAGGATGTATATATATATATATATAATATTTTCGGATGGTGTTTTTGTTTTTTGGTAAATAATCACACGCACTATATATTTGATCTTCACTCGTTTATTACTGTTCTTATTCTAACTAATGTCCATTGTCCAGAAAACTTTTGTCACACATCTGTGACCTCTTCAGCGACACTTTTCGTCTTCGTGTGTGCTCCTGTTCCACTTATTTCATTCTGCTCTTCTATGGTGTGTATCCTTATGTGCGCATGCGTTTATGTGAGCATGTGTGTGTGTCATTGTTCTTAGTATCAGTATGATCTTCCCCTCAGCCCTATCATTTCCCCCATTGTCGCTGCTGCTGTTGTTGTTAATCGTGTTGTTGATACTGTTGCGGCTGTCTCTGAAGTTAAAATGTGTGCTTGTGTCTGTATATGGGTTCGCTTCTTATGTTGTTTGTATCCATGCCCTTTATATAGATTTATTTACCTATTTATTTTTGTCAATCTCTATTTGTTATATTTATCACATTTATATGACAAATATATTTATTTATTTATTTTATTTATCTATCTTTATTTCTTATGTGTATCACAGGTATGTGCATATCTGTCCATTGTGTGTGTATTACCCTGTTTGGATCTGTTTTATTTATTTATTTATTATTATTTTTTCGCTCTCTCTTCTCTTGCCTTCTATCTTCAGTAATGTGGTGTCGTGTAGCGGTGGGTGTTATTGCTCCATTCATGTTTTCTATTGCGGTTCTGCCTGTCTAATGCTATGTGTGTAGCCTGTGTGATCTATCTAAGCGTCAGGTCTATGCTTCGATAATACTTTTAGCGGTTCGGCAAAAGACCAGATAGAATAAGTAATAGGGTTACAAAGAGTAAGTCATGGGTCGAGGTCTTCGGCTAAAACCTTTTAAGGGGGTACTCCAGCATGGCCACAATCACATGACTAAAACAAGTAAAAAAATAAAAGAATATATATGCATTTTACGGACATTTTTCAAATAATTTTAGCTATACACACTTCCTGATGATAGCAAATTTGTGCAATCGATGCGTAAACCTCCTTTGCATTCGTTAGTAATATTAATAGAAATAAACAGAAACAGAAACATTCGGAGGAATTTTAAGAACTAAAGATTGAATATTACGCGCCAGAGAGATTTGGTTATGGCTACACTAGAGAATCATTTTGTGATTAAAGGATACTGTAGGCTGCTCCGATAAGAGTAGTATCATAGCTGTAAAAGATCGCACTTGCCTGGAATGGATAAAGAGAAACCTTATCATATAGATTGCTGGTAATAGTTAGCAATTATTTCCTTAGCCCCGTGGCAGCGACATGAAACAGGAGAGATAGATAATCTTTTCATTGTCCTTTGATGCTTAGAAGAATATAAATTGAGCGATTCATCACTTAAAATCTTATCTCTAAGTCTCTTCGTGATGTAGTGAGAGTCGGGCTGTAGACTCGGAATGGTAGAATCTGTTCGTAGGTAGGTGCATTGATTTCCAGATATAAAGGATACCTCGAGTACAGCTTATGTGGTTATACATTTTTATCTCTTTTGTAACATGTATTATTGGCAGTAATTTGATCTAGACAACTTCAGGCGGCGAATTTGCTGAATCGTTGCCGCGCCGGGGAAAATGCTTAGCGGCATTTCGTCCGTCTTTACGCACTGAGTTCAAATTCCGCCGAGGTTGACTTTGGCTTTCATCCTTTGAGAGTTGAGAAAATAAGCACCAGCTGAGTACTGGGATTGATGTAATCGACTTACCCCTCCTTCAAACTTGCTGGCCTTGTTTCAAAATTTGAAACCGATATATCATGGATAATAGTGTTCTAAACACCATGCACATTCAAAAACCTGTAATATTTATGCGTGTCTGAGTAATGTTAAGTGATTAAGGATAAAATTTCAGTAGTTTTGTTAGCAGATGCATCTAAGTTGAACGGAGGAAGGAACCAGCTCTCTTATAAGGAATCCTCCATATTCACTAACTGCTCACTGAACCCCCCCCCCCCATTCATGACTCGCAGCAGCATGGTACAGTTCTGAAAACTTTATCTCCATGGAATGATAAATTAGCGATTTCCCTAGTGGTGTCATCAACTATTTTACTAATTATCGCTAGGGTACGAGGGAGATTCTCTGAATTTTCCATATTGGTTCAGTCTAGTATTATTCTTTCCCAATTTGAATTTTAAAGTAATGTAAATAAGCTGAAAGTTTCAATTTGTTAGTAATATATTTGTTTAAAGCAAACGATTTCAATATTCTTAACTTCTCCCTGAAATTTCCCCTAACGTGACAGTTCATATTGAGAGAAGCTGTTAGGAGGAATAATTTAACAGTATACTAGCAGTTTTCCCTAACCTTAACCAGCTGCCAAAGATTTATTGCGAAAGAAGCTACCTTTTCTTTTGATCCAATGGTAGTCTTTATCATGTGTCTTTTATGGTAAACTATCTTCTCTTCTGATTTGCACAAAGAAATTAAAGGGACGGAAAGCCGGAAAGCAATTGCACAATATTTCCTTTCGTGCACTGTCGATAATGATATTTGCAAGAAAAGGAAAACACAGTTTTAATATGTATAAATGATCGTCAGTCTTAAGAGAAAAGATGTCAATAAATTTTAATATATGTTTTTTGTCTTCATAAAACTGCAGATTATATCCAGTAGACTTATTTATATGTACATAATAGATTATCCATAAACAAAAACATCCAAATGCATGGGAAATGTAAGGTTTCTGAAAGTAAAATCAGTTCTACGCTAATTTTATTTGCATGTACAATGGGGAAAGCTGATACATTTTACCGAACAAGTAATGGATGTTTCAGGTCAATGTATTCGTTGATATTTTGTCATCAGTGTTTTTGTTACAAGTATACGGCATATATAATATAATGATAGCAGTCATTATAGCCCATACGTTCACATGAATAAAAAACATAAATAGATAGATGTATAGATACATAACATACACAACTACATAGACCGATGTGTGCATATATATAT
>NC_068981.1:92901517-92906371 GCF_001194135.2 Octopus bimaculoides
CATATGTATATTTATATGTTTATAAATTCTTACATATATATATATATATATATATATATATATGTATGTATATATATACACAATATATATAAAAATGCATATATATGCATATATATTTTCATTCATAGCCAAAAACGATTTGTGCGGACACGCGCGCACACACAGAGGCATTATTAAGAAACTTGGATGATGTAAATTACGTCTGATCAATGGGATTTTTTTTTTTTATATTTCCCTATCACACAACCGATATTAGAGTGTAAAAAAAGACATCAATGTATTACACTTAATGTAGATACATCGCGAAAAAGAAATTTATTGCAATATTAGTTCGAAAATAACATCTCTTATGGCTGTACTATTTTAGAACACAAATATATCACTAGGAAACAGTAGTCGTCATGAAATAACTAGATGCACATTTCTGCGTCATTAATGTTGTCATTAACATGTACTCAGACAACCTCCTGCTGACACAAAATTCATTGCTATTGGTATGAGAAAACAGCGTATAAACAATCGCTGGTGTTGCAATTAGCCCCCTCATTGAATAACAATCGGGGAAAAAATGCGGCAAATGTGCTTTTTCATGGTGTATCTATATTAGATATGATACACAGATGGCCGTAAAGAATCTATACTTCTAATATCACACCATCCTCTTCCATAATTATTTCTTAAATAATCACCGTTGCTGACAACACAAATTCTAGCAGATATACGAGGGTGTGATGAAAATTTCCTGACTATAAGGCTATCTCAAAAGGCCTTATTAGAGACCCAACCGTCTTTGTTCTTTACGAGGCTTAGAAAATCTGAAGGACCGCTGCAATAGGTATGTGAATCTGAGTGGGGACAATGTTGAATACAATCATAAGTAACTGATCCTCCTGTATTGTCCAATACCAAAGTGAGGAACTTTTCAGCATCTCTTCGTAATTACCAAAATAGAACAGAAGCATATGAAAAGATTATCTTATTACCCATCACAACGTAAACGTAAATGAAAAATGAACTAGCACCACAACTAAAATTAGAAAAAACAAATTGTACGTAACCTTTAGGATCTAGAGATCGAGATCAAATACAATGCTAAATGCATGTTAATTTTCCGCTCCAAATGTAAACTAAGATTCTTCAGGAAAAATATTGAAACTGGGATTAGTTTTAGAAATAAAATTAGCATGAAGGTAACACAATAGAACTTATAGAAAAAAACGAATTTGGCTTTTATATCGACAAATATAAACTACTGGTTTCATTTATTCCTTTTTTTCGTTTTTTTTTTTTTTTAAATTGGTCGAATGATTTTATGAGAACATTCAAATAGAAAGACACGTGGAAGAAAGGAGATAAAAAAAAGAATAGAAAGAAAAGGAAAAGGGGTAGGGGTAAAACAGCGGTAGAGCAAGGGTGCTCCGAGGTGCCACATATCCCCAGAACGATTGGCGTCCTCAGCCGATCCCCGCAGTCATGACCGCGATGGTGTTGCCGCGGAGAGCAGCCAGCGACAATCGCTGCTGTAGCCACTCCACTACGTGGTGCTCATTTCTATGATGGGAAGAGGTATTTAATCCCTGTCTATTTTTTTTTTCCGATTTTGATAGCATATGTTAGGTTGTGTGACTTCCAGTAAAAAAATCTTACATGCAATGAAAGAAAATGCAACAAAACTAAGAGTCAATACAGAAGATTTAGAATTAGAGAAAATTACTCAAAGACTTTAGGCGTAATTTAACACGAATATATATCTACAAACCTCAAAGACGTAGTAGAAAGTATCATTGCATTTTTAATCAGAATCTCAGAAACATAGAATAAGGTAATATATTTTCAACTCGCTGTGTTATCTCCATTTTCAGGCATTGCAACTATCAATCCCGGAGTGCAAACATCTAAATCATTGGCAATTCTTTACAGCTTTACAAATGCTATTCACTTCTGAAATTTCAAGCATGCCATCAAATATTTTAGTGCTTACATGAATTATTTTACATGTGAAATAATACTGTATGAACCCGTGTTCTCTTTTTATTGGTTTTCCTTTAAACTCCTCTTTTTGTTCTTTATGTCATTCAAGTTTAATGTGTGCAAACAAATAAATGACGATTCATTGTTGTTTCCGATTTCAACTATTTTTTCCTTCTTTTCCTGTTGTTTCATATCAGTGTTGCTATCGAAACTAATCAACTAATAGCCATAATTTTGATACGTAACGTCGGTGTTAGGTTTCAAATTCTGATATCGATTAGGAAAGAGATGAAACATACTATATATCATCATCATCATCATCATCACCATCATAATCGTCATCATCATCACCGTCATCATCATCATCATCATCATCATCATCATCATCATCATCATCATCATCATCATCATTATCAATAACAATTCTTCGCTATTGTTTGTCTTCATTATCATCGTCGTCGTCGTTGTTGTCATCATCATCATGATCATCATTATCTCCTTCCTTAACCTTTCCCTCTCTCCCCCTTCTCCTAACCATTAGCATCTTCGACATAAATGAAACTGGTGCTACTTTTGCGTTTTCTAATTTGTCTAAATATATTAGTTACTGTAAAGCAATCCACTTCTTTGTCACTCTTATCGTTATCTAACTCGTCCAATTCTTCTTGTTCTTTTTCTCTTGAACACAATCATCATCATCATCATTGACATCATCGCCACCATCGTTGTCAATAACGACAACAGCAGCAGCGGTAGAACGATAAACATACTTTGCTATGTAGATTTTGACTTCATATTTATTTCTATTATAAGTACAAGTCCTGAAAACCAGAGGGAGCCAGTTGATTACTTCGACCCCAGTGCTCCTCTGGAACATATTTCATCGACCCTGAAAAAATGTAAAGCAAAGTCAACCTCGATGGTATTTGAACTCAGAAAGTAAGGCGCCCAAACAAATGCTGCAAAACATCTTGTCCCGATCGGTAACATTCTGTCAGCGCAACACCTTTGTGGTTTTCATAAATAATGGCTTGAAATGTTGGCATAGGGACAGCAGCCTTTGATGGGAAAGTGAATTCGGTCACATCGAACCCCGATACTTGTTTTTTCGACTCTGAAACGATAAAAGGTAAAAGATAACCTCGGCGAATTTGAACACAGAACGTAAAGACGGGTGAAATACCGCGAAGTATTTTGTCCGAAGTGCTAACGATTGTGCCAGCTCGTTGTCTCTTTTTGACTTCATATGATAAACTTGAATCTGCTTATCATCATCGACTTTGTGAGAGTAAACGTTCACCTCCACTTTGACAATTTTCACTAACTAATTCGAGTGAAATGGAAAGGTGTTACAAATATAAGCATGAAGCATAAAACACATATAATAAAACGAGCATGTTTAATATACAAGGACAAGAAATGCTAATGAATTAAAACTCTGGGGAGAAAGATATCATAGCATAACAAGTAGTTCCGTTGAGAAACCCCAAAAATACATTGTATAAAAATCAATATATATGTGTCTGTTCACGTGCACGTGTGTATAGGCGTGTGCGTGTGTGTAGATAGTTAGGCAGCTACGTTTGTGTTTACACACACGATAGAAGCATGTATTTATTCAACCCAAGTAGAGTTTATTCATTTATTGGAAGGTGGAAAATATTTCTGTCGCTACTCTGATGCTTGTGGATCCTGTTTATTTCAATTGTTATAAAGATTGGCTTTGTGGAGGCGCAATGGCCCAGTGGTTAGGGCAGCGGACTCGCGGTCATAGGATCGCGGTTTCGATTCCCAGACCGGGAGTTGTTAGTTTCTATTGAGCGAAAACACCTAAAGCCCCACGAGGCTCCGGCGGGGGATGGTGGTGAACCCTGCTGTACTCTTTCACCACAACTTTCTCTCACTCTTACTTCCTTTTCTGTTGTGCCTATAATTCAAAGGGTCAGCGTTGTCACACTGTGTCACGCTGAATATCCCCGAGAACTACGTTAAGAGTACACGTGTCTGTGGAGTGCTCAGCCACTTACACGTTAATCTCACAAGCAGGCTGTTCCGTTGATCGGATCAACTGGAACCCCCGTCGTCGTAACGGACGGAGTACCAACAACAAAGATTGGCTTTAAAATGAAAATAGAAACGAAACGAAACGACATCTTTTAATAAAGAAATACATACACGCGCGCGCGCGCTGACTCACACACACGCCCACTCGCAGGCTTACCTACAGGCTTACCTACCCCACAAAAACCTACAGGTTTACCTACACCCACACAAACACCCACACACACATACCCACAAGCAAGTCTACACCCACACGAACAACCTAACATACACACACAGAGACACGTCCACCCTCACACCCAAATGTACTCATACACAAAAATACATATATACGTGAAAAGGTGTGTGTTTGTATGTGGTTTATAGATACACTTTTTGGTTAAAAATACGGCTCCACTGTACGCCCCTTCTACCCTGAATTTCCACTTGCAGCGTGTGGAATATGACTGCCGGTTTGTCGGAATATATGCAGTAGCCTACCGTATATCTATGTGTGTACGTGTTAGTGTGTATGTATGTGTGTATGTAAACACTCAAAATATATATATATATTTATATTTATATATAGAACTCATTTTCTTTCGTATTTCATGTTGTTTGCTGTTGGTGACGTTCTGTACCCTTATATATATGTATATATATATATATATATATATATATATTTTTTTTTTTTATTTATGTGTTTCAGCCAAGTGGCTGCGGTCATGCTGGTGCACATATAATTATTCAATTGAACACCACACATCCATTTCCAAGTAAGTTTATCTTAAAATTTTTGATGCGACTCTATTCTATACCGTTTTCTCTCCTATCCTTTCTAAT
>NC_068981.1:92907319-92908314 GCF_001194135.2 Octopus bimaculoides
ATATATATACATATGTATACTTCCGCGTGTTTGCTTCTGTGAGTCTGTACATACGTATGTGGCCTTGTGCGAGATTGTTCGCGAATTTACTATGTGTAGCCTGTTCTAAACACTGATACTTATTATGTAGCTGGAGTTAATACGATCGACTAAACCTATGAATTCAGTCCCCCAGCATGGCCCTTATCCAATAATTGTAACCCGAAAGAGGATAAAAGATTAAAAGTTCATATTATATTAAGCTGGCACGTTCATTCAAACCTACATTACTTCGCTTAAGGCATTCTGGAACATCGATAATTTTCACCACTTGCTACATCATCACTTCTTGAATTATTGCATTGTTCATTTTTTTTTACCGATTACTGAATTTGATTTCTTCTTCGTTGTTTGTAATTTTAATTTGTCTTTCTGTTTTTTTTTCTAGTTTATAGTTCATGAACTCTGTCTTTCTATGAATGATAACTTGACGTATGTAATTTGAAAACTGAACCGCCTCCACCAATTTTGGTACAAGGTATACAGGAAAAATATGTTAGAGCGAAAGATACTCTAATATTGAAATAGTTTGGCGTCTTAGTTACTTATGCAACAGTTTGATATAAGTGACACGATCCGTAGAGAAAAATATCATGAAGGTATTTCCCAGTTATGCAATACATGTTTCCAAATGCATAGATCGACCTTTTCTACAGTAATGCTAATATGTTCATGATGCTCTCATAAAAGAAAATACTCACATGTTGCTAACTACAAATGTACGTAAAATTAAAATTATAAAATGCTGTCGAATATTTGTTCCTGGCTATAGTTCCTATAAATTATATGCATTTTCATTTTGAATGATATCTACCAAATGGACTGGCCTTGCTAGAACAGTCTGAAGGACCCATGAGAAATGCATTTAAATAAAACTTAGTGAAAGATTACACTAACTATTCCATTGAGGCATGATAGCTTGGGTGAGTGAATGTAACAGTGGGTAGATGTATATA
>NC_068981.1:92908333-92909371 GCF_001194135.2 Octopus bimaculoides
ATATATATATAATTTCAATAACGGTCAGATATTCAAGGTTGTGTTTTTAGTTGTGAGGCTTTCGTCAGCGTAAATGTATGCCTCATGACTTCGTATTGCATCTAATTTTGTGGTCCTGCTACGGAAGGCCTGAAATGATATATACCACTGTAAATATCAATATTGACGGAAGAAAATAATAGAAATGTTCCGTATTTGTTTCATAACCGAGCTTAGCTTTAATTTTCAGGGTTTTGGGGCTGTTGGCTGAACTTGCATTTCACTATATTCTTACTCTAAACTAGTTTTAACACTAAAAAATTTCACTGAAAGAAATATTTTTGCTATGATGGCTAAACATTTATTCTTATGATTATTACAGACATTCACACACATGCAAACGCACACTCTCGCATACATACACGTTTATGTGTCTTCGTGTCTGCTTATATCAATACTGTTTCTGTATGTGTGTGTGTGCGTGTGTGTGTGTGAGTGTGTGTTTGAGTGTGTGTGTGTGTGCGCGCGTGCGTGTCTGTAATAGTATAGGTACTGTCACTAAAAGTCGGGAAACGAAAATGTTCTGTGTGTAGTTACATCTCAAGAGAATTTTGTGTTCTATCAAAGAGTTTTATAGTTTATCTTACTAATTCACGTCAATCACTAAAGCAAAATGTTCAAGTTGAAAGAGATAAGATACACTTAAACCCAGTGAACCGGTGGCGGCCTGAACTTCGATTTCACATCACATAAACTAAGCTCTAATTATCAAAGTATTACTTTTGTCTCCAGAATTTTGTAATAAAGATAGATATATCGATAGAAGTACAAATGTAGACTCATAATTCGTGAGGAGATATTTACAAAACTCAAAGAAATACACTCACGATATATATATATATACAGTGATAGATACATATGTACATACATACATACATACATATATACACAGAGATAGATAGTTATGTACATATATACATACGTATCTATTTATATACATATGTATTATATATATGTATTATATATATGTATATATAAATACAGATATATATATATATA
>NC_068981.1:92909557-92910870 GCF_001194135.2 Octopus bimaculoides
GTGTGTGCATGCGTGCGTGTGTGTGAAAACTTAAGGAAATATGTACATCTATCGATAGTTCTCAAAAATACGCTTTAAACATGAATTGACGGAGAAGTTAGAAATATTTAATTTTCTTTTCCCCTCCATGCATGAAAAACATAAACGTATATATAGATGATACACGTGTGTAAATATATATGTATATACATGCAGATACACACACACACACACACACACACACACACACACACACACCATTTGTATATACACATTTATATATTCATATACATATATAAAATTATGCATTGTGTTTTGAAGATAAATTTTTTGACAAATGCATCATATTTAGAATTCTATGCGCATTCTTCTATATCGAATTAAGAAACTGAGAAGAGGAATAATACAATAGTCCCAGATTCCCTTCATATTTATTTACATAGTCATATAAACCATAGTAAATAAAGAAAACAATAAAATAATAGAATTTTTTTTCTGTATATCATATACACGTGTTTCATTAACAATAAAAATATATCCGTTATACAAGGAAAAACTTATAAGCAGATTATATTGACAAATCTTTAGAGTTAGCGTAACTCTCATTAATATCGGATTATATTTGTGGATTTTTCCACAGCCAACGGTGTCAATTGAAAGGTCATTTGGTTCATCCTGTAAAACTTTTATCCCTTATGACATTGTCAATGCCATAATCATCATGTGCCACGACCTATCAAATTTTATTCAAAGCAGAGATGGCTTAACTAAAAGAGTTCGAAAGATATCAGAAATTATTGAGTAACTCAAAGCTTCTCTTTCTTCTATGATAATAGTCGACTATATCCTTAAGCAAAGATTTGCATCCCTCCAAGACAAAACTATCAAACGTAGACAGAGCGAATACCTCTCTGACTTTCTCTCTACTGATGATCTCAGTTCAGTTACAGTGTGTGTTTCTCAGTGCTTCATTCAGTTTCCGTCTACCAAATCCACTCACAAGGCTTTGATCGGCCCGAGGCTATAATAGAAGACACTTGCCGAAGGTGCCACGCAGTGGGACTGAACCCGGAATCATGTGGTTCGAAAGCAAGCTACTTACCACACAGCCACTCCTACGCCTATATATTAGTAATCATTCGATGGATCGCCGTCCCTTCCCTTTGGGGAATATACATCGGTTTCTCCATAAGGCTGGTTACACACTCTCTTTATGTATATATGTATATATATATAAGATAATAAGAGTGAAAAAACTACAGAAGGCTTGTGTTACATGGTAAAAGTATATATTTAAATTATGTCAGAAAAATGTTAGAAAAATGTTAGAAAAT
>NC_068981.1:92912590-92914145 GCF_001194135.2 Octopus bimaculoides
ATATGCATATGATTTCCCTTAATATCATGTAATCACGTGTAAAATGTTATCGTATACTACATCTGTCACTACGCACTTATTCTTTCGTATCTTAACTTTGCTGTCTTTGTTTTGATATTACATTACTAATTCCGAGGAAACGTAGATTTTCTTATAATTGATTTTAATATTGTCATTAGAGAATAGTTGATGCACAAATGACCAAGTTCAATGTTCCACAATTTAAAGCTTATTGACCAGAGAATAATATTTGGATATAAAGTGTAAAACAACTAGATCTGAATTTGTGTCGCGATCATTATCACAATATTTTATTCTTATATTTTTATGATCGACATTTCGAGAAACTTCTTCGTGGATAAATCTTCAAATTGATTCACTTAATTCTTCCAGCTCCAAATAACAGGTTTACGGTTTCGCAATTCAAAATATCTTTTGTGTGAGTGCGTTTACATGCATGGCTATTGACCTCCCTTCCACCTTTTCCTTAAATAAGTTAGCAGATATGTAACATTTTTTACAGGTTCCAAATTTCTCTGTCTCTCTCCCTCCTCCCTCTCTCTCTCTCCCTCTCTCTCTCTCTATCACTTTCTCTTATTTATACAACAATATCATACATGCTGTCATTTCCAACATTTCCCACGCTTACACTGATGATTCAAGCCTCCATTGTTCTCTAACTTTCTTTATACCTGCACCTCCCACATGAAATTTTGACATGACGCGCCGAACCTGGAGATCTTGAAATCAATGGCCTATTTGCATTGACTCTCTCAAGACAGTGCACAAACAATATTCATATCAAAAAATATCATCTCGATTATCTGAACCTAATTTTTCCAAAAGAACTATTTGAAAACAATTATTCGAAAAACATTTATTCGAATGGAAAATTGTATGAATGAAAATTATTCAAAAGGACAATTAGACGAAATGTTAATTATTCCAAATTTTTCCTTTTATTTAAGCAAAAATGATAAAATAAGAAAATCAAGTACACAAATGATATTAATTTGGATAACTTTTTCGAACAATTGTTTTCGAACAAATTTCATGATACGATCATGGCAGTGCAGCACAAGTAAACCTGGAATGTACTACAATTTTTTTGGAGAGTTACGAGACGAGAAGCTAAAGTTAGCTCCAAGTTCAACGTTCGTTCAGTCTTTAAGAAAAGGATCTGTTTAAACTGTCCTCTTTGAGCTTCTTACAATAGTGTATAACTGATCATTTGAGAGAGAGAAAGTGAGAGACAAAGTGAGAGACAGAGCAACAACATTAACGAAAAGTATTTGACTAGTGTTTTATGTATTGGCTGCCGAAGAATGATAGGTGTTCAATAAGGTAAAATTTAAACGCTATAATCATCGGACTAGAGCAATTATTGGAAGGAGTTAAGGAAATTTCCTATATATTGGCACCTAATAATAGAATGCCTTAAACCAGTTCTTAATATTAATGTATATGTATATATACATACATGCGTATATATATATACACATATATATATATATATATATATATATATATGTATATATGTACGTATGTATGTATA
>NC_068981.1:92915089-92920264 GCF_001194135.2 Octopus bimaculoides
TATATATATATATATATATATATATATATATATATATATATATATATATATGTATATATGTACGTATGTATGTATATATTTATCTATATGAATATATGTATGTATGCATATTTATATATATATATAAATACATACACGCATACATGCATATCTGCATACATACACACACGAACACACACGAACACACACAAACACCCGCCCACCCACACGTATATATATGTGACCAGGCATCTTATAGCCGTCGCTATTTTTTATGGCTGTTTAAACTTAATGGAAATTAAACAACTGATGAGAACATAATATAACTGTTCATCAGAAAATTATCTAGAATGACAATCGTGTGTTCCTTTCCTGTTTTCTAATTGAGATGTGGCTAGAATTATTAGAGTGCTAAAAAAGTTTCATCTCATACATAAAATTACATAAAGTTAACTTCTCTAGTATACTTGCAGGCATCGATGCTGAATTCCATCATCTTATGAATATAATAATGTTACCAATAAAAGTTACAATGTCTCTGACGATTTGACAATAACCATAATTATGCTATATATCTTATCAAACTAAAAGTCATTTTATGTGAGTGAAATGCACGTAAGATGATGTAACTAAATATCTTACAAAATGTCTCTCATATTTTGTTTTTGATATATATTTGTGCCTGTATGTGTGTGCGTGTGTGTGTTTGTGTGTACTTGTGCAGTTCATCATAAGATTCTCATCATAAGTGTCTCCACAGACAGCTTTATTCGTCTTCATTAACTGGTGCATTATTTTATTAATGATATTATATATTATTATCCGATTATTATATTAAGGTAAAAGTGAATGTAAGAGCGAGTGAGTCTTTTTAATGGCTTCATAAAATTATATTTTTTTTTGCTTTCAGCATCATTCTCACATAAAATTACCTACTACTACTACTACTACTACTACTACTACTACTACTACTACTACTACTACTACTACTACTACTACTACTACTACTGTTGCTGGTGCTTCTTATGTTGCTGCTCGTACAAATACTATCTCTCTTTTCTCTGTAAGTACACACACATATGTATACACATATACACCCCTCCAAAGCTAAAAGTATAAATAGCAATATATATATATATATATATATATATATATATATATATATATATATATATATATATATATATATATATATATATATATGCTCGCGTGTGTGTACATAAAATATATGCTATAGTATAGTATAATGTGATATATGTGTGTGTGTGAGTGTACTTGCGATGGTGTATGTTGTGGTATATATGCGTGTCTGTCTGCATGTGTGTGCATATGTGTGTGTGTGATTGTGTGTGTCTGTGTCTATAATGGAAAGATACGGCTAGAGGATTTACAAAACACATAGCCTGTTATATTGACTAAGGCCCTCATACTTACTGACACAGATACAGGCATACATACGTAAATGCATACATAGATACATATAGATATATGCATACATATAGATATATACATACATATAGATATATACATACATACATGCATACATTCATATATACATATATACATACATACATACATACATACATACATATATACACACACACATACATACATGTCTGGTAGTCTATTCTGAAAAGACGATTGTAATAACACAAAGACTGTTTTGAACTTAGTGTACATTGTGGATATATATTTAGAGATTGCATATCACGCCATTCTCTACCTATTGCTAGCCTTGAGCTCCGTGTCTGAAGGCAACGATACTAAAATTTGTTTTCTTTGAAGCTAATGTTGTTTAGCTATACTGGTGAGTTGTTCTTAGATTTATTTTCGTATTAAGATATTGGAACATTTAAATTAGAAAATTTAACAATTAACTCATTTTCCCAGAAGTTTAGTCATTATATAGCAGCATCTTTTGTTACATGGAGCAGACAAATTTCCCACGTATCTACTTGTTGCTTAATGTGAGCTGTGGCTCCTTGCACAAGGGAAAATGACGGATGGGTGCTGCTGTAATGTCAGTGAACAGATGTCTACTAGATTAAGACATATCTGGAGATATAAACAACAGAAAATGTTAACTAAAACGATATAACATTGTTTTGCTGACAAGTTTTCCTATCTCGTCAAAAAGTTCTTAATCAAAACGCTATCAAGTTTCTATCGCAATGTTAAACAATGGAGTTATATTCAAATATAATTATATTATTTCTATAATTACAAGGTAATATTGAACCGGTCGATAACAATGTAAACAGAAAACCCACAGGAAATGATCTGATAACCAATACGAATATATTTCTATCTCTTAATGATGTTGTTGACGACGACGACGATGATGCTGATGATGATGATGATGATGATGATGATGATGATGATGATGATGAGGATGATGATGACGATGAGGATGATGATGATGATGATGATGATGCTGCTGCTGCTGCTGCTGATGATGATGATGATGATGAGGAGGAGGAGGAGGAGGAGGAGGAGGGGGATTTCGACAATGACAAAGACAGCTACAACGACAGCGACGACCATGATAACGACGAGAAGGAACGATATTCTATCGGCTTCGAGGGTGGTAAACTGATAGCTATTTAAATTAACTTGTAAGTGGTGGAGTATTTCATACCCAAGTGTACTCTTATTGTAATTTTCAGGCAGAATCGGTGAGGATCATACAGTTATACATACTATCAACCCGATAGAATTCTTTCTACACAGTTTCTTCTCAATTTCATATGTCGTAAATTTCTTTTGGCCACGATGCCATTCTCTGAGATCTATCCGAGTATACCATAATACCGAAGCGCTCTTCTCAACCATTCAGCAGTTTCTGCGCGAATAATCAGACAATTCAGGAGGATTACTTCCGAGGCAACTGATTTGAGAGCATGTGTTGAAAGGTAGACAATTATATCGTGGAAAACACAAGTTAGCCATAGAGAAACACACAAATACTGTTAACTTCAATTTCAAAATTGTTTTGTGTCAGAATCTTCTTTGATACCAAATAATAAATGTTTAAGTGAAGTTAATAATCATTGTGTGTTTTTGAATGGTTAATGTATTTTCCATGCTGTAATTATTTTAAAATCAGTTATTTACAGGCCAACTATGCTGCTCTTGACGAATATTTGTATTCAAATATTCCACATCAATGCAATGGAGTCAATTTCACTAAAACTACTCAGCCAGGCGTCACTTTCGAGCGAGTAAGAGTTGGCAATGTGTTCCATGTCTTCGCTATTTGATTTGATATCTTTGTATTTGCAAGCAGGTATTAACAAAGATTCGGCTGCCTCACCCTTGCCCCAGCTGCGCACCAAGATATGGCAGTTAGAAGTGAGGACTGCACCAGCAACAGACTGGTAACGTGAAATGAAGAGTCCTTCTCTACGACGCCATCCGTGGCCCATCTAACAACTGAATCTGTTTTTCAATTATAGCAAACTGAGCATACTAACCACAAGGTATTGTGCATTCCTTCAATGTATCTCCTTAATATAAACGAAAGGAAATCTGTGTGAGAAAATTCGATCTGATAGAAATGCTAACGAGATTTCTTCAAATTTCTGCCTTCACACCACTGAAGGTTTAAAATACTTGGAGAATGTATTTATTTTCTATATTTTATTTGTTTTACTCATTTCACTCGGAGCATGCTTGGGTAGCCACTTGAAAGGTTAAACCAAGTAAATTAAACAGCAGAACTTAATTTTTAAATCTGTTACTTATTCTACACGATATGAGACATACGGCTGGCTTTAACTATGTTTCCATCTATCAAATTCGCTCACCCGGCAATGTTCGGTATGGCATTGAACCTGAAACTTCCTGCGCCAACGTATTTGTTAATATACAAAGGTAAAACACCCAAAATGGCTTTGACTATATGTCTGCGCAAGTTGAGCTTTATATGTTGTGAAACAAAACTAGACTATGTTAACATTCGAGTCACTGAAATTATAGAGAGCCAGACAAACAATATGTGACCGACATATAGATATATCTCATTTTAATTTCTGTCTTTAACCTCTGTGTATCATTCTTCAGATATCGATAAAATAAATATAATCAATTATTTTACAAGATCAAATCAACAACACTCTATTTCCAAAATGTGAGGCTCTCTAACAAAATTAGATATGATTATTATAATCTAATGATAAATAATGATATTTGTATAAAGAATTACCGCCTGTTTGATGTGTATTGTATTATTGAGAATTTCGTGATGATTTGTCCTTGTTCAATTGAATTGCACTAAGTTGAAATATAATACAAATTAAGTTGACCACTTCATACAACTTGTTTTTGTGTTGCCATACGCTTAACCCGGTGACAAGCTTGAAACGTGTACAGACATAGCGTTTATAATCCATAAGAGGGTTATAGTGACAGGCGAATTTCGAATAGAAATTCAATGGTATAAAATTCATAATGAATACAAGAATGTATAGTCATAAACACTTATGTTGCAATTAAATTTTTAATATATATTCTGAAAATAATCAGACTGGATTACAACTTAGGTATGTGATATCACCAGTTTAATTTCTCCTATGACGAAAGTTTGCTTATCATATTGACGTCAGAAAAATGAAATTCTAAGTTTACTATCGTAGTGATCAGGACTTAACCACATGCGACAAAATTGTTTGCCAATCCGAGTTTGGCATTAACACACTTGAAATAATGGAACTTCAACTAGTACTTAATGTTCTTGATCATAACCTCATTCGTCAGTTCAATTCCTGGATCACTGTGCGCGTTGTATTCTTGAGCAACGTAATTCTATTCACTTTGCTCCAATCTGCACATTGGTAATGAGTACAAGGCAGGTGGTAGTTCAAACTTCTTTCCCAGGGATGTCACATCCTTGATGCTCCTGGGTCAAGGGAACTGGAGCAAATGGCTATCTATCTCAGCTGACGACAACACAGGCAGCTAAGAATGTTAATAAATGCATGGCACGTTATCGAGCCTTAATATACATATACATGCTATATATATGTATGTGTGTGTGTGTGTGTGTGCATCTGTGTTCGTGTGTGTGTGTGTGTGTGTGTGTGTGTGTAAGTATCTTATACAGACAGACATACGGACACATATGTGCGTGTTTGTGTGTGTGCTGGCGTGTGCTTGTGTGTTTGTACGTGCTTGCGTGTGTGTGTGTGTGTGTGTGTG
>NC_068981.1:92920274-92922269 GCF_001194135.2 Octopus bimaculoides
GTTTGTACGTGCTTGCGTGTGTGTGTGTGTGTGTGTGTGTGTGTGTGTGTGAATTGTAAGAATTCTGAAATTACATAGTCCAGATATAATATTTACTAAAAACAATGTATAATACCCACTAAGCATCAATTCTACATGACCCCAAGTTTATGGGTAACATGGTCAACCAAGTTTTCTGTACTTCGTCTAACAGAATATAAGTATAGTATGCAAAATATGCAAAGCTCATCGGATTCAGGAGTTTCCTTTGTCATCTAAGTGATCAATCGACTTCAAATTTAACTCTTTTCAGCGGATCTATCAACATAATCTCGGTGCCGATAATAACGCAGAGTAAGTCTTCAAATGAGTCACGTTTTCTTGCCCAAACATTCCGCGTATCATCTCACGACTTGCCTTGTTTCTCAAAATAATAGTTCAAATGAAACATACAGATCTATATGGCGTGGAGTTCGGTAAGTATTCTGAATAGAATGTTCTACACCTGTTTTATAAGTTAATTACATAGCACTGATGCTTTCATTAATTGTCATTACCTATAATATACAATATTTTTGGTAATCCCTGCTCATCGGTATCGGGATGGAGATGGCCGTCCGGAAGTGCGAACCTCATGTTTCAGAATGGCTGTTCCAGCGCATCTCACTCGCCTTCCTCCGGGTCAATGCTTCTTCCATTTTGTTTGCTTGGGCCATGAAGCAGTCTAGCTTACAGGAAATTGTACGTTTCACTCCTTAAATACTTACATCCATGCAATAATTTATTTTGTGGAGAGTAAGATATAATCCAATTAAGAAGACATAGAAAGAGTTTAACATATTTTAATTACCAACTATTAGAACTAATCTATTGTGTATCTCAGTCGTACATCTGCAGACACTATATAAAAAGTCTTACAATTTATCCCATATACTGCAGTGATTTTCCGATAAATTTCAATTTTAGATAATTTTTTCTTAAAACATATTTGTCTCGTATTATGTAATGTATTGACTCAACTAATACGCAAGAGCAAAATTTGAATATAATCAAAAATAATAAAGAAAAGCAGCAATCGCACTGCTAGATAATTGCTTAATAATCCAAGCTAAGTAATTAAAAAAGATTGAAATTCTAGCGAAGGAAAAAAATTCTGGAAGAAGGATTTATAACAGTAGGAACAAAAGAAAAACAGAAAAATAAAGTGACTCAAAGAAGTTACATTGGCTTGTGAGTCAACAAACATTCGTTTAAATATTATTAATGTAATTCAGTATTTCAAAATATCGAGCGGTTATATATAACGCTTGAATGAATCAGAAAACATTGAAACAAATTTTACGATACAAATCTTCAATCATGAGAGTTAAATTACTAGAAAAATCAGCAGCGAAAGAGATATTTACATATATCATCAAATACCTTAAGGTTATCGAGACAGCATGAAAGCAAATCACAGATGTACGTTACTGCACAATAATCAGTTGAAGAGGTTCGTATAAATATTATATTAATAGTGTTATAACATTCGTTCTGTTTTTCAATTAAACAGCATATGTAGGCTTAGTCCGGATATATTATATTCCAGAAAATGTGTTGGTATTTTCAGAAAAGGATATTTCAGCAGGCAAGCAGGGAAATTATTACTGCAGATAAGCCAATGTAATAATACAATAAATCACTAACATAACAGAGATCTAAAGATGACTTGGTCAATTTTAGACAGTAATTTGTGTCTATCAAATGTATCTTCGAGGTATTTTACATGTAACATTGTTAGTAACATACTATTTATTATTGAATGTTTGCTAAACTGGAGTATAATGTTTATTTTTATAACGGAGAATGTAATATTATGGATGTATGTATATTATCACTTGCACAGCGAGGATTGATAGATTGCACAGAGATATAGTATATATGTGTGTATACGAATATATATATATATATATATATATATATATATGTGTGTGTGTGTGTGTGTGTGTGTGTGTGTGTGTGTGTGTGTGTGTGTGT
>NC_068981.1:92922302-92937051 GCF_001194135.2 Octopus bimaculoides
TATATATATATATATATATATATATATATTGACTTGGCTTGCACTGACGATTAAAAGAGTTGCATTTTGTGCACTAATTATGAAATCATATGATATGCAGCTGAGTCTGATTTTAAAAGGCTCGCTTTGATATTTGCATTCCCTCGTGTTCGGTACAATGCGTTTATTACGGTAGTTTTGACTTTAAGAGTCTCTCCTATGGTAAGGCATTTATGTATAGTAATAGCCTTAATATAAATAAATATAATTATATTATAGGGAATAATTAATAAATGTTTCCCTTTTGAGGTTTTTCACGCTAACTACTTGATAAATTCTTATAAAGATTTTACCCTATATTTAAATCGTTAATTTACCCGGAATATATTCATTGCTGAATTTTATTCTGAATAAACACTTGTACCGAGGTGCAATTCGAAAAGCCAGCCTCTTACATAGATATATAAGTGTGAACAATTTCTATGTACTATGCTGGATACATGTGGTTAGGCTGGGAGTGCGTTATCCTATCGAGTGGTCTATGTAAATTGCTCTGTTGTTTGCTTGCAGGAATTGTTTATTTTTATTGTGGTTTCCCGTAAGGAAACGTTGTTGAACTGTTATTGAACTGTTATTGTCGAACTGTCATTGTATAAATTTCCTTGTGAAATTGTTGGCCTCCCCCACGGGGGAAGGAATCGTTTACGGACTGTGTTCCATTTGAACGAACTTTGATATCGATATTGTAATAATATCTTGTTTAAAAGTGAAAATGTCTTCAGTTGAAGAAGTAAGAAACTTCGCCTCCGTTGTGGGAGGAAAAGAAAACTTGACGTTCAAGAAAGAAGAAATTCAAGCCTTATGCGGCATGATCCACGAGGAAAATGGTGAAAGCCGAAACACACCCACCAGCGAGATTCTGAATCGGAAAAAGGAATGTACAATTTTCTACAAAACTTATGACTGTGAAAGAAAAAGATTCGAACACCTTGAATAAAGCACCATAGTAAAATGTTTCGGGCCAGTGTTAGGTCAGATAAAATACCTGATCCGAGGTTCCAAATTTGCAACTGCAGAAGCAAGGTTCGAGTCAGCCGAGAGGGCAAAAGAAATATCAACTCGAACCTTGCAAAGTGGTAACATTATGTTGCTACCACTATATCTAGGACGTAGAACGTCCCGGATTAAGATTTAAAATATCCCGCCAGAGATAGAAATTGCGTAGATAATTGCTACCAATCTATACGGAAGAGAAAAAAAAATAAATATGATAATGATATCCAGATATGCCCCACAAAACTGGAAAGGGCAAACTCTGGAGATCCTGGCTCAAGCAACAACAGATCTGGAGAAATTACCAGAGAAAATATGTATCGGTGCATGTAGAGGAGAGGAAGCCTAGGTGCTTCAAACGTGGAAAAATGGGGCACCTGAGGACGAAAAATCAGTCGAAGTGATACCATCAGTAGAAGGGATGGACTTCGAGATGGTGTCACGAAAAAGGCGTAAGAAAACAGTAGAGTCACCTACTAAAGAGGCGGCTCCGAAAACCAAAGAAAAAAAGAAATGCAGCAATCTGGAAGGAAAAAATCAACGAAAGGATAAAAACCTTTATGACAATAAAAATAGAAAAGCC
Organism: Octopus bimaculoides; assembly: GCF_001194135.2. NCBI lineage: Eukaryota > Metazoa > Mollusca > Cephalopoda > Octopoda > Octopodidae > Octopus > Octopus bimaculoides. The sequence continues at coordinate 92,923,918 of NC_068981.1, forward strand.
TAAGCCCGACAGGGAGATGACTACAGTGGTATTTAAGAACACCAACAACTCCATAATGTGAGTAATTAAACCCAATTTACAAAGTAAGATATACCAATCTAACAATAGAAGAAGTCCAAATAGCATGGCGAAGATCCCAAAAGAACTGTATAAGGATTTAAGAAAAGATATCCGAAAGAAATTATTGACTTAAAAGACCTACCAAAAGTGTTCGACTCGCCGGAAGGACCACCTATGGAAGAAGTAAAGGGAGAAATCCCACCTGCACGAGTGCTGAGGATGATCCCCTTAGACTAAAAACGTTAGTAGATTTCCTTCTTTTCCTGTTTTTTTTTTCATAGCTACGCTACGCATAGGCTGTTTAAATGTACGTGTCCTGAGTTCAAAATGGAAGCAAGCCTGTCTCCCCGATGACCTCAGGTCACATACAATTAACATTATGGTTGCTACAGAGACCAAGTTGGACTAGATGCACGCCTTCTCAAACCTCCTGAAAACTATGAGAAAATCATGTCTCATAGTCGGACAGGGAAAGCGGGTGGCGTTGTGGTTTTGATCTGAAAAAGCTTGACTCTGCAGATGCGCGCAGTCTTTGTAGACCCAGAAGATGTTTCGGTCGTTCTGGATCTGACTTTCAGTGGTAAGACCTTCAGGTTGATAAGTATTTACGCGCCTTGTACAAAAGGCAAACGGAAGGAGTTCTATCAACGCCTGGAGGATTTTCATGTGACGTCAAAGACGATAGTTATATTAGGAAACTTTAACGTTATACTGGATGCACGCATGGACAGCGTTGTGTCGACTGATAGCAAAAGTAACTCACGCCTCATCGGTCTGCTGAAACGATTTAGCCTGGCGGATCGATTCAGACTTGAGAATCCGAGCGTTCCAATGTGGACCTGGAGTAACAACGACGGATCTCGCAGGACTTATATAGACAGTATAGTCTATATATCTTGTGGAGGCGCAATGGCCCAGTGGGTAGGGCAGTGGACTCGCGGTTTCGATTCCCAGACCGGGCGTTGTGAGTGTTTATTGAGTGAAAACACCTAAAGCTCCACGAGGCTCCGGCAGGGGATGGTGGCGAAACCTGTTGTACTCTTTCACCACAGCTTACTCTCACTCTTACTTCGTTTCTGCTGTGCTTGTAATTCAAAGGGTCAGCCTAGTCACACTGTGTCACGCTGAATATCCCCGAGAACTACGTTAAGGGTACACGTGTCTGTGCAGTGCTCAGCCACTTGCACGTTAATATCACGAGCAGGCTGTTCCGTTGATCGGATCAACTGGAACCCTCGACGTCGTAAGCGAGGGAGTGCCAACAACAACAACAACAGTCTTTATACCAGAGATATGTACTCCTTTAGCTGCCCACAATTTACGTATCTACCATATACAGATCACAAAGTCCATAAACAGGGATCCGGTTACTGGAAGTTGAACAAGACACTATTAGCTTTCGAAACATACCGTAACCAGATTAAGGAGTTAGTCATTCGGGCACTCGCTGGTACCATTTTGAATAACCGGTGGTGGGTGGACCTCAAAAGAGCCATTCGACTTGAGTCTATTAGATTTAGCAAACAGTTAAGTCTAGAGCAGGCTAGAGTAGAGGTATCTCTAGTTAAGACATTAGAAGAGGCGGTGCGAGCGGGCTCTGCACCCCAAGTTTTGGTCGCGAGATCGGCCTTTGACCGACACCTCAAGACCAAACACGAAGGTTGCAGAGTCCGGGCTAATATAGGTGCACTGGGTCGCGAGGGCATCAACGTTACCGGGTGGGCTCGCTCAGTAGAAACCCAACCATGGGGGATGCCCTTCCGGATTTTCTGGCCGCGGCCCGTATTTCTCGGCACGCGAGGCGGAGTGCTGTGAAGGGCCGATCACAGCTGTGGAGAGGACAGAGGTACTTTTCGGGTGTGCCGGGGACAGGTCGCCGGGACTAGATGGCCTTCCCTATTGTACAAGGTATGCCAGACTTGTTCGGGAACATACTGGCCGGTGTATACGCAAACTGGCAGCAGAGCTGGAGGATTCCCAAATCTGTGAGTAGCGACACTGATCAAGAAAGACCCGAGCAAGGCGAATGACATTAGTAAGTATAGGCCCATAACTCTGCTAAACACAGAGTTAAATATTTTGGCAAAAGCGCTAGACAAGAGAGTGAGCCTTGTCGAGGTCGACCTGGTGGGAGAAGCACAGACATGTGCCATCCTAGGCAGAACATTACAAGACAACCTTCACCTCATACGCTACACTATAGAGCGGGTGGTTAAAATTTCTGGCAAAGGTGGCACTGGTGAATTTAGACCAGTCTAAGACATTCGATAGGGTTGACCATCGGTATCTGGCGGCAGTCTTCCGGGCGGTCGGATTAGGCCCAACTTTCCGCGGATGTATAGCGACATCAATTCAATCGTCCGGGTGATCGGTTTCTGCTCGAAGCCGTTCGCAATCGAACGTTCAATTCGCCAGGGATGCTCCCTGTCCCCACTCCTGTATGTGCTGGCTCTTGAACCACTGCTGCGGAGGCTGGAGGCTACGCGAGTGACCAACGTGGTCTATGTTACGGTAGGAGGGTGACAGCATATGCGGATGATTTCACCATCATCGTGTCTGATGAAAGGTAGCTGCCATGTGTAGAAAACGCCATCAAAGGATACGAGGCGGTGGCAAGAGCAAAAGTCAGCCATGAAAAATCAGCCGGCTTGCAACTCGGCACATGGAGGGGCAAGTCGATGCCTCCCAATAGTGTCGTATGATGTTGGACGGAGGGCCCGGTTAAATTGCTTGGGGTCTGGTTTAGACCAGATCTCTAGATAGACAAAAACTGGAGCGAGGTCACGGACAAAGTGGCGACCATAACCCAGACTTGGTTTGGGAGGTCGCTATCCTTGCTAGGTAGGGCCGAGGTTGCCAATTGATTATAGCATCTGCGATAACCTACCGCCTAACCGTTGTGCCTTGCCCCGAGGTGTGGCTAACCAAGTTGGAATGGATCCTCTTCCACTTTTTGTGGAAAGAAAAACAACCACTTGTAAGGCGCTCCATCTGCTGCCAGAAACCGTTAAAGGGTGGGCTAGGAATGCCTTGGCTGATAATGCACATGTATGCGCTGAGGCTGACACACCTCTGGCTCTACCTGCATGGTGAGTAGGTGTGTAGTTCTTCCTTCCACAATTGATGTCCCTGCGGGACGTAAGAGCCTGGACCACGTGGAGACCGAAATAGGCGAATGGAATTGAGAGTTCAGACATGCACTCGCTCTGTTCTCTCGGGTGAGCAATACCGGCAACGAGGCTACAACTGCGGATGTTTATAGCGGGTTGGTAGAGCACATGTCCGACGACGTCCTGGGGGAGAATCTGGGCTTCGACGAGGAACAGCTTATCAGCCTGTTCAGAAGAACATTCCAGCCGGGGTATCTGGAAAACTTTCGGAAATCCTTGGCCTGGTTATGCTACCAATCGGGCTTGCCAGTTCGAGAGAGGTTGTCAAGGCATGGCGCTGATATCCCACCCACATGCCCGAGGTGCGGGCGTGTCAGTGAAACTGTCACGCACGCCTTCATACATTGTGAGGAACTAAGAGAACTGGTAGCCTATGTCGAACAACTGGTGTCAGATACGGAAAGAGTACGGTTATCGACTGAGTCTATCATTAAGATTGTGCCGTCTCCCTCTTGTAACAAGGAAAAGGAGGCGTCATTTTTCTGCGTAGTAGCCGTATTGGAAGAGACAGTATGGGTTACGCCTGGAAGAGACAGGCAACTTCATCGCCGGACATGGGTTGGTCAATTTCTTTAACTATCTCCTCTCCAGAAAGATCAGTCTAGGGAAGAGAAGCCTGTCTCGAAGAGCGTTTGAAAAAAGATGGATAAATGTCGTAAGGAAGTTGAGAGTAAATGGGACCACGCTAGTGTAGCCCGTCTGAACGTAAAACAAGGAAATTACGAAAGGAAAAACTGAAATTAAAAAAAGGGGCTATTATAAAAAAGTTATTAAAAAAAATAGAAAAATCAGTGGGTCGAATACGAACCCGGAAATATCATCAGATAAATTCATTTCGATTTCATTATACTGTGTATTTTCATCCGATTTCATTATATTTGATTTTGAACTAAGGTATAACCCCAGCACTTAATTGTTTCTGTGGTGTCATTGTGCTGTCCCCTCTGTATCATGGCCTGTGTGCCAAATAAAAGAAAATTAGGGATACATGTGGTGTTCGTCGGGTATGTTGAGTTTTGTTCATTTTTATATATCTTGACTATGCTTGCACTGACGATTAGAAGTGTTGAATTTTGTGCACTAATTATGAAATCATATTATATGCAGCTGAGTCTGATTTTAAAAGGCTCGCTTCGAGAGTTGCATTCCCTCGCGTTCAGTACAATGTGTTTATTACTTTAAGAGTCCCTCCTAGTGTGAGGCATTTATGTATAGCAATGCCCTTAAGATATATATAAATATATTAATAGGGAATAATTAATAAATTTTCCCTTGTGAGGTTTTTCACGCTAACTACTTGATAAATTCTTATAAAGATGTTATCCTATATTTAAATCATATATCATGGGTCGATTTCTATGAGAATTTTGATGGCTCTCCAGGCCTGCACGTCTCAAACATCTCCGCCCATGAACCACACACATAAAAAGCAACACTCTCACTTTCCACAGATTCCCCTTTCTAAGCCCTCTCCTAATTCTCTCATACTTCACTCTCACCCTCTCAAACCTTGAATAACCATCATGCACTATCTTCCTCTGCCCATCACGGTATTGTGCCTCCCTCTTCCAATTACCAGTTGCAATTCCTGTCTGTACTAGAGCATTTTTAAGGCAATCCTTAAACCTTAGTTTAGGCTTATGCACTGACTCCTGCCATCTTCCTGCTCACCATACAATAGCTGCTTGGTCAGTCACTCATCACTCATCCTTACCAAATGTCCCCCCCACCACCACCACATCAAACGTCTTTGCAAAATCATTGACTCTATACTTCTACTGCCACTCTTCTCAAGCAATTTCCAGTTTATCCCCAAAATTTTTCTCAGACAGCATTGATGAAATCATTCCAATTGCCTTACCTGCCTACGGTAAACAACCCATGCCTCACTTCCATATAGCAAAGATGGAAGGACACATGTGTTATATACCTTCACTTTAATTTGTGAAGATATATTATGTTGTTTCCACAGACGCCTATCAAGCCTACCAAAAAGCACTACTAGCCCTGCTGATTCTGTATGAAATTTCATCATCAAGACCAGCAGTGTTCAAGGTACTTCCTAAATAAATAAATCTAGGTACAGTCACCAACCTTTGACCATTCACAGTTATAAAAGGTTCCATATACATCTTGGAGGGAGCGGGCTGGTACATTATAACAGTTTTTTTTAGATTGATTGTTAGACCCAATGCTGCACATGCTGCAGAAATCACATTCACTATGTGTTGCATATGTTTCTGTGACCAACAGGTCACAATCAACTGCATATAGAAACTCAGCAAGGTGAAAATGCAGAACTTCCGTTTTAGCACCGAGTCTTTTGAGATTGAACAGTTTTCCTGTTGTCCTATATCTTATATAGATCCCTTCAGAGCAATCTTTAAAAGCTAGTTGAAAGTTTAATGCGAAATACCTCCTGCATTAACTCTCGCTTCCACCTTGTCATGACATTGTCTAAGTATTCTCAAACATTTTTCAGGGCATGCTAGCTTTTTTAGGATCTCCCAAAGTGCAATTCTATTGATAGAATCCAACGCTTTTGTTAGGTCAATGAAAACCTGGTATAAGTCCATATCCTGTTCGATACACTTCTCTTGCAAATTTCTAGCCGAAAATATCATATCCATAGTACTCCTACTAACCCTAAACCCACATTGCTATTCTGGTAGAACCTCATCAGTAATGTGCAGAAGCAATCTATCCAGCATTTCCCTACAGAGGACTTTTCCAGCAACAGCTAACAGACAGATGCCGCGATAATTTTCACAGACTTCTTTTCCACATTTAGATTTATACAGTATCTCCATAGTTGCATCACCCCAATCTGGAGCATACGCTTCACTTTGCCAAACCCTCTGAATCACATCCGTCAATATTTTAACATTTTGTATAATGGTCTACATTGCACTTGGGTGGGCGTCTATATAAGATTCTGTCGTTAGAATTTGTGTGCATTAAATTACTTATGATTCTACAATACACAAAATATTTTAACAATTTCTTTTTATACATTTCCTAATACTGAATTATAAAAAATGAGTGTATTATTTTAACATCGGCGTCATTATCTTAACATGTACGTCTACCTGAGTAAAATAGGAATCAAAGTGTTCATATATAAAAACAAAAACGGTTGAGAACCACGGCTCTTGGCCGTGTAAGTCTGGAGTCAAGCATATAAAATGTTGTTGAAGACCCAAACCTCAGTATAACCTACAAACAATGTGGAGTTTTAAGATCCAATTCTAGAACCAATGACAATCTATAAATTGTTGGTAGATTTGAAACTGGCGCATGAATACAGCACAACAGGTATTTCGAACTGTCCGACGTGTCTAGTGCTGTATGTATTGTGACTCTTCTCATGTATTGATATATTTTGAGTCTCTGAAATCTTCGTTAGGATTGGAGTATATCCGATTAAGCATGCATTGCAGCAAAATAGTATTTTACTAATGAAATGTATAATATATTAAATAAACATCAAGGGTTCTCTTTAAGACTTTGTTGTTAGAATTTTTAGCATGTTAGGTTGGAATGACTTGATGCAAAATACTAGAATACCACAAGCATCCTAAACTTAGGTTTCGATCTTCAGTTTGTTATCCACTTCAGTTGCTAAAGGTAACATAATTTCGTTAGATATGTTTGTTGAATGAAACAATTTCAGCTGGATTACAGCGCTCTTGACAAATGTATTAAGATAGTAGTTTCTTAATTATTATCGATTTAGTATATACATATTCTTTAATAATTAAATGGAAAATAATACATTATTATAAATAATCAGAATGCAGTATAATCTTTTTGTGTAGAGTTGTAATAGGGATATGAAAGCGCCGACCTAAATACATTTCAATGTGTAGTTTCCTCAGTTATAATTCAATCCATTACCGACATCAAATATAATTTTTGCCATTGAGCAAATGATAATCATTGTTATTTATCCATAATAGTAAATGCACACATACATTCAGCATGTTTGAACGGATAATTCATATTAAGACTGTAATAGAATATCATTATTACGGTGCATTAAGAGTTACTTGCAGAAATCTAAAGCTTTCAAAGAGACTAATATTAGCTTAATATCCGAACAACGGTATCCGTCAGTCTAGAGCTTTCATATTATAAGGCTACATAGTTTATCATTAAATAATCATGATTTGTTTTATAGTCAATTTATGCACTTGAGGTCATAAGAGTTGAGTATATTTAGGATTGCTATTTATTTGAATGTCAATTGATATATTATTCATCGAAAGCAATTACACTTATCCAATGAAATGTTTGGTACTATTTCCAGAAACACAAATTCGGTTAATTCGTCTACCCATTTAGCTATATCTAACTGACAAATAAATTCAATACACTGTAACTCCTCGACCTTACTTTTTTTATCTTGTTTTGTATCAGAGTTTGTGAACAAAGGGGTGTATTTGGTAATAGGTTTTGGACGAAACATTTACCGCTTTGTTGGCAACAGTGGTAAGGAAGTGTCTTTGCAAAGTGCTGCAACAAATGGTATTAGAATTCTTTGTCGGTTTTCCTTCTGACACACACAAACACATATAGATAAAAAGATAGATAGATAGACAGATAGATAGATACATTTCTTTTATTAGCCACACAGGGCTCAACAAAGATGGGACAAATACAATGTAGAGCTTTTCTTTTGGGGAGGGGGAAGGAAAAAAAATAGGGGTGTGTCGATCAAAAGGGATCGTAGGAAGGGAAAAGGAGGGAGTTCGATCAAAAGGGATCGAAAAAAAAACGATCAATAGGGATCGTGTATCACAGTCATGTTCTTGTGTAAAAAGAGGGGAGGACAGTTTAGGTTTAGCCGTGGAAAGAAAAGCCTACGGAAAAGACCACGGTAACCTTGGTCAATATTGTCATTGAAGAAATTATAACAGTAAGTCACTCTCTTTTGCCTTTTTGTTTTTCTTTTTCTAGTTCATAGGGTTATGCTCATGGTGGCTCCGTCATTCACACGTGCCATCCTTGCTACATTCACCCATCTTTTTTTTAAGCATTTACTAGACAAGACTTCCCTTTCTACTCTCACCTTCCTCTTCAGGTGATACTTGAAGAAGTTGATGAGAGATTGCCCAGAGAGGAAAGTCTTTGTCTCTAGACCTTTCAGACGCGTCCACCATACACATTCTTTCGCCATAGCCACAAGTACGATGAAAATAGCTCTTCCTTCCCGTTTATAGATAGATAGATAGATAGATAGATAGATAGATAGATAGATAGATAGATAGATATACTGATGCATATATTTTATGTGTGTATATGTATGTATAAAGTACTGTGCAGCCACTCATCATTCCCGGACGAGTAGATCTTGGTAAAATGTCCAATATTTTGCTTATCGTTTTAGGTAACTATGAAGTGGCAACCAGGTATAAACATTATCCCGATCGTTTCAGCAGAATAAAACATCTAAACTGTATAGATAGAGGAAGAGAGGATTACATCAGAATCCAGCTGTTACTAGTTGCTTCTAAGTACGGTAGCGGTCGAAAAATCAAGTGCTTTTTTCAAGGACACAATGTACAGTCCTGTGCAGAAATTGGATTCACCATGCCTTTATGATCAGAAACGGAACACGGTCTCTGCAAAGTCACGTATCCCCAGACAGACACTTACACACACACGGACAGAAATATGATTTATAGAAATATTCCTTGAGTTACGAAAACTCTAGTTACAGAATTACACTTTGGGAGCAATTCTTATGTATGACGTCTAATACTGCGAGACGGCCTGAAAATTCCTTCAATGCTATGATCTCTGATCGTAGTTTTCTTTTTTTTATATAATTTCTCTTAGTATAAATTTCTTGTCTCTCAATAATGATGTTGAACTTCACTACATATAATTTATAGTACAATATTTCTCTTCAAGTAAAGTGTAAAGAGATTATTAAATGGATGTGAAGTTAGAAGTGCAAAAGAGAATAGCTTAAGGGTTTTCGTAAGATGTTAAGCTTCAAACTTTGCAAATGTTTGATGCAGAGGAAAATAAAAGGCCTTTTATAAAATTTCAAATTATAAAGTGGGGACAATACGTAACAGTGAAGCTAAAATAAAGACAAGTGCTGAAGTAGATATGGCGTTAAGTATCCCGACATTAATTTATCATAGGTATGGTATAATCTCTGCAAAGTCACGTATCCCCAGACAGACAGTTACACACACACGGACAGAAATATGATTTATAGAAAGATTCTTTTTATGTGTGTGAGAGGCCTGACAATAAGAGTTTGCTTAATATGCTGTTAAAACAGTAAAGATAAAGATAAATGCACATTATTTACATTATTTACAATTGACGGATATTTGTCCTCATCTTGTTTGTTGTTAACACAACGTTCCGGCTTATATACCCTCCAGCCTTCATCAGGTGTCTTTGGGAAATTTCGAATTTGTGTTCTCATTCCTAATGTATTTTTCGATGTTATTATTATTATTATTATTATTATTATTCTGTTCACTGCCTGGAAATCGAACTCGGAATCTTGGGTTTAGCAGCCCGCGCTCTTAACCACTACCCCATATGGCGTAGTGGTTAAGAGCGCGGGCTATTAACTCCAAGATTGCGAGTTCGATTCCAGGCAGTGACCTGAATAATAATAATAATAATAATAATAATAATAATAATAATAACAACAACAACATCGAAAAATACCTTAGGAATGAGAACCCAAGTTCAGAATTTCCCCAAGACACCTGATGAAGGCTGGAGAATATATCAGCCGAAACGTTTTGTTAACAACAAACAAGATGAGAACAAATGTCCGTCAACTGTACATAATGTAAATAACGTACATAATTCCGTATCTCTTAAATATAGAACTGTAAAGATAAATATTTGTGTATCGATTTATACAGAAAGTGAAAGCTGAAAATTTGATGCAAAACATTTTCTGACAAGTAAACTTTGGTTTGAGAGGCCTTAATTTGCACAATATCAAAATGACCTGCGAAGCTGCTATCGCTGACACTTGGGGAAATGAAGAAAATGATTCCTGAGGGAAGCTATACACCAAACGTAGTGTACAATATTGACAGCTCATCATTCCTTTTGTGGAAAGAAATACCATTGTCATATAACATGAATGACTCTACTTATGTCTTACTACCATAACTCTATGGTTGTGATGAGTTTAATCTACGATTTGGTATTTAAATTAGAATAACCACGAACGTGTATTTAAACTGGAGTACAAAACTTCTCGCTTCTTCGGAAAGGTGCAATGCACAGTGTAATATTTCTACGAGCGTTGGGGCATTCAGACGATACATCAAATTGCCGTGTGAACTTAAAGGACATCTCTGAGTATATGAGGGCTGAATATATTTCCAAGAATCCAACCTCAGCTCTCCAGCCAACAGATCAAATTGTAATTGATAAATATTTTGAGAAGAATTTTGAAACAATTTACAGAGGAGTAGCATACGAAAGGGACAATCTAATAATGTTAGAACAACGGTAAGCTACAGGGCAAGGATGATTTAGAATATCCATCCATTCCAATTTACTGAAAAGCGAATAAAGCTAAGATTTCGCACTTATAAAGAAAGAGCTGCGGGTGTTTTATATGAACGAACCTAGTCGTGAATGTAACAAGAAAAATACAGCATTATGAGCTTAGTTAAAAGTGCTGTACGACAAATGTCAGCCAATTTTATAGAAGTTCGTCACTGGGCCAGCAGCGGCAACGAATGATGATGATCTGCAGAGGATAAAATAGTAAACGTCATTATCCCAGTATCTCACTATGTTCTTCCAGTCAATATCATTTTTGCTAAGTATGTTGTGTACTAGGATATTATTAAATTATTATTTTTATACACTCCTTCATGTATTTCCTTCAGATTTATGTATATACAGGCGCAGGCGTGATGGTGTGGTAAAATGTTTTCTTCCAAACCACATCCTTTTCGGTTCAGTCTCACTTTATGGCACTTTGGTGAAGTGTCCTCTAGCATAGCCTCGGGCCGACTAAAGACTTGGTAGTGGATTTGTTAGACGGATACCGAAAGAAGCCCGTCATATATATATATATATATATGTGTGTGTGTGTGTGTGTGTGTGTGTGTGTGTGTGTGTGTGTGTGTGAACATGTCTGTGTATGTGTCTCTCCCCCTTCACTGCTTGACGATCGGCGTTAGTGTGTTTATACCTGCGTAACCTAATGTTTCGGTAAAGATACCGATAAGTACTAGGCTTTAAAACAATAAAGAAATCGTGGAGTCGATTCGTTATGAATGTCTTCGGGAGTGTAAATCCAAAGTATTTACAAAGAATACAGAGACTTGTACATCTTTATTTCGATTTAGCAGCTAATTATACACTATAATTTGTTAAAATGACCGACACATGTCTCTGCTGCATAGGATATCTGAAGTTCCATACGCAACACACAATATTCTGCTATGCACCTTCAGTCAGGGTCTCTCCACAAATATGCACATGTGTGTGTTTGTGTGTGTGTGTGTGTGTGTGTGTGCGCGCGCGCGCGCGCGTATGTGTGTGCGTGTGTGTGTATGCATATATATATATATAAACCTTTAGTTAAATATATTCAATGAGAATACTGAATTTACATTAAGTGCTTTATTGTATCAAAGTATTAATACTATAAATGTATTTATACATGTAATACGAGCGATTATATGTAATATATAAAATATAATATATTGTTAATAATATCAGGAAATTAATATCAGAAAATTCTTCAGAAAGATATATACATCTGTAGAGTAATTTTATTAGAAATATAAATATATATAAATATATGTAAATATGTATAATTATAAATATATAATACATATCACAGTTTAAAATTTAATAGCTTAAAATTAAGTTTTTAAAGAATCTTACGATCGTTTCGCAAAAGTATTGTCTCTACAATGGAATCCTGTATTGATAAACATTTTTAGACAATAATTCTGCTCCTCAGAGATATAAAATGTGAAGTATAATTTATGGAATGGTAGTCTTTTAATAATATGAAGTAATATAGGAAAATGGTGTTTGTTTGAAATATAAATTAAAAGTTACTGTTTTTGATTTTGGGAAGTATATGCGTCCTTGGTAAGTCCTGTACAGTAATCCATAATAATTTTGTATAAAATATTTCTTTATTGCCCAGAAGGGACGCACATAAATCGGACACTACAAGACATGTGGGAAATATAAAATTTTAAATTATGACAATATGAACGAAAAATGATAATGAAAATGGAGCTACACACTCCACTTACGAGCAGCCCTATTTTCTACCTTTTAAAGCCCGAACCTTCTAACATGTCAAAGCCCGTTTCCTCTATTAACCTGTCATATGTTGTGTAACTTGGAAGTAAGTCCCAGTCGAAGTCCAACTCTCAAGAACTATAACCATCGTTAAACGTAAGTATTATATTCTCCTGTTCTTTATTTGTGCACTTAAAATTTTCTCTCAGGTTGCAAGAGAATTTGCTCCAAAACGACGAAAATCGTCATTTTCGTATGTCTTTTCCCCTCCGCATAACATCCTATGACTCTTATAATCGCTACGTTATCGCCTCTACACTCCAACCGTTTTTTGTTTTAGTATAAAATCTCTTTTCTCTAAATAAGTTTTTATTTACTTTTCAAACTTTTCTTTTCTTTCTTTTTTTCATAGTAATCCTTTACAATTCCCTTCTTAATGTTTCCATTAATTATATATTTACAGCTTTCCACTCATCTCACCAAACGATATTTGTTTGCATTATTGTTTCGTGAATGAATTTGATTACGCCTTCTATTATCTGGCCTATTTCTTGATTTCATTTTTCGTCTGAGAGAAATTAGGCATTGTAATGGGTTGGGAATATCATTGCCCTGGGTATAACCGAGTACATCA
>NC_068981.1:92937061-92939237 GCF_001194135.2 Octopus bimaculoides
TTGCCATCTCCTAAATTCCGCTCATAAAGCATCGATCATCCACCAAGCCAGGCCTAAAAAGAACACTGGTCAAAATGGCACAAATGCCGGTTAAGCTCAGGACGTCGTGATTCCATAGCATATTCCTTTACCACATGGTGTCACTTTGTTCGTTAACCTTGCTAAAACCATGAAAGCAAGAACAAAAATATAATTCTACGAAAGATGAATCTCTCCAAAAACAAAACTGTCCTTCTTTGTTTGCAATGGTGACAGTGTTGATGGAATTTTCAAACAATATTTTGTAAAAGCATTGTGATATTAATCTTCAGATTAATATCGCAATGTTAATCGCAATTTTCTTCCGACATTTCAGTTATGTAATACATAATTATTTATTGCGCATACATAGTAAAACTTAGAAACCTTTTTGTAAATATTGATATATTTAACGTCTTATAAAATTAATATCATAAAAGTGTAGCAGAACATTTGATGACTCTGCGCATTACAACTGTAGGTGTTATCTTCAAATTAAGTGACAAATCCAATACAGCATCGCAGATTTCATCTGTCACCAATATATTGATTACGTTTTAATATTGCAAGGGTTATGAAGAATAATAAATTGAAATGGTTGAACGGTCAATGTAAATTTCAAGGAGTTTACAACAATCTGTAGCGCGGTTACATCGTGTACATTATAACAAATAATAACAGTTATAAAGTCATAAAATGTCAATTGTGCTTGTGAGCCATTCTTCCGGTAATAAAGCGAGGAATTGCTGGCACGAGAAACATCTAGGTCTCACATATAAAGGCAACATGTTTCTGGAAACGAGAAATCTCTTCCCTCTGCAAGCAAATATGTTCTGATGATGATTGTGATGACTTTGATGCTGCTGATAACAGCGATGGTGACGATGACCTTGGTAATTTTGAAAATAATATTAATGATGATGATGACAACGACGACGACGACGTCGGCGACAACTAGGAGGAGGAGGAGGAGGAAGAAGAAGAAGAAGAAGAAGAAGAAGAAGAAGAAGAAGAAGAAGAAGAAGAAGAAGAAGAAGAAGAAGAAGAAGAAGAAGAAGAAGAAGAAGAAGAAGAAGAAGAAGAAGAAGAAGAAGAAGAATTGTATCAATGAATCAGAAAATAATACAATCGACCTTCAATACGTGTTGTAAATGATAAAACCTTTAAGAAGAGAAACATGCAATTTATATGCAATATTTAATTGCGAATTGGCTTATTTTAATTTCCTTATAAGTGTGATCAATCTATAGAGGCTCTGTTCGTAAAGTTTGCAGATGTCAGTGGATTATTCAATCATTTCAATGCCTCATAGAACAATATCTTGCAACGGTTCATCTATATGGTGCTCTATCCTGAATATCAATGGTCATCCTTCAAAGATATTACCATGTTGTAAAATAAGGAGAATTAATATTTACAGCTTATTGTTCAAACCACAATATATATGTGAAGCTAATAGGCCTTTCAACTTAAATCGTTCCGTGAAATTTAAGTAGGTGATATATATATGTATATGTATATTACTTCAATATATTTTGAAATATATTTCTGTATGCAGCCTTAAAATATTACCCCCAATACAGTCGATGGCAAATGGAATATCCAACCTACCGGATGAAATATAAACAGTGTATTTGATTTAGTTCATAAAATACCCTGGAATACATATACCTACATTTATACACACACACACACATACACACACACACACACACGCACACACATATATATATATATAGGTGTGGCTGTGTGGTAAGTAGCTTGCTCACCAACCACATGCTTCCGAGTTCAGTCCCACTTCGTGGCACCTTGGGCAAGTGTTTTCTACTATAGCTTCGGGCCGACCAAAGCCTTGTGAGTGGATTTGGTAGACGGAAACTGAAAAGAAGCTCGTCGTATATATGTATATGTGTGTGTGTATGTATATGTATGTGTGTGTATATGTCTTGTCTGTGTTTGCCCCCCCCCCACACACACACACACAACATCGCTTAACAACCGATGCTGGTGTGTTTACGTCCCCGTAACATAGTGGTTCGCCAAAAAGAGACTGACAGAATAAGTAATAGGCTTACAAAGAATAAGTCCTGGGGTCGATTTGTTCGATTAAAGGCGGTGCTCCAGCATGGCCACAGACAAATAACTGAAACAAGTAAAA
>NC_068981.1:92939326-92941784 GCF_001194135.2 Octopus bimaculoides
TATATATATACATACACATGGCAGAAGTAAATAGACACGCTTACAATCATTAAAATTTATTTTAATCTGAAATTATGCATTCAAATTATTTATTAATTATTATAATGTGAATATCTAATAATTAGTAGACATGCCCTTTGCATTTTTGAATGCAAGGATCCTATAAAGTATGCTACTGATCAGATGACAAATATTCTCTGAAAAGACCCGGTTTTAGGGATGTTTTCTTGTTCTTTTTACGAAGTGTCCCGTTCATTATGTTCCAGAGGTGTTCAATAGGGTTCGTATCTAGTCACTGACTTGTCCATGAAAGTTTCTAATGCGATTCTTTTCCAACAGCCGTGTGACAAGAAGCCCCACCTTCCATAAATAAATAGTTTTCTTTACTCATTTCCCCATTGGAGAAAAGTGGAAGGAGACCTTTCTGCATTATGGACATATTTACCTGAGTTTAAGGCTTCGTCACACTCTACCAGCTATGATTGAACATTGCTCCAAATAACTCCCCAAACAATCACAGAATAGCTGCCTTGTTTGATTGTTGGCAGCAATCTCTTCATGTCAATTTCTTGATCAGTGTCTCCAGACCTACACTTCATCATTGTCAAAAAATACAGTAATCTGAACTCAGAGAATATGACCGTGCCGCAAAATGCTAGTGGCCACTCCATCATCTCACTGGCTCAATATCCTCTCTGTTTGGTATTCGCTGGTTGAAGAAGTTGCTTTCTTCTTGCTGCTCTGCCATAGTAGCCAAGTTTATGAAGATACATGGCAGCTGTTCTCTGACTGACATCAACTTGTTCTCCTATGTCAGAGGCCTTGCAATGAGGATTATCTTCCACACGTAACAAAGCAAAGGGTTATATCAGAGGGCCCTGGCTGACCTGGGCAAGGGGATGTGGACTCCTTCCCCTCTCTGGTGAATTGCACAATCACCCTATTAACTGTAGAAATTGGTCTCAAAAGGTTTCCTGCGATTTTATGCTAAGTTCATTTTCAGATTTACCCACAACACGGCCTTTCTGAAATTTGGACAGTTCCGAGGCTTCTTTTGTACGTGGTATGATTAAACAGTAAAATATAGAACCTGAAACGATACCTGACTCAGTACATTTTATACGCTCAAAGTGCAAAGAATTCGGAATATTGCTTCCTTACTATACTATTAGGTTTTCATTTATACACTCATTTTCCAATAATATATATTTCTATTACATAAACAACTATTAAATTTGCTATCATTTTCTTCTACTTGTCGTTTTAGAAAGGAAGTAAGTAATTACCGTTGCTATAACTTCAAATAAATAAAATAAATGAATTTGAAAACTAAAATTATTTATTTTTCGAGATTTAATGACGTTATTATTTAAGTTCCAATGGGATTCATTTTTTCTGATGCAAAATATTTAATAGACATTTTAGATATCTTCGATTTTAGTTTATTTTTGTTATTACTCATTAAATCAGGTCTTTCTTCATGAATATCAATATTTCGGAACCACAGTTGTCTTACAACGTTGTTTCTATTGCTTTCATTTCTATTTGCCTAAGAAGTGTTATGAGAATGTGATTGAAATATGTGATGACATGATTCTCATTTAAAAACACGTTAACTTATGAATAGCAACTCTTTCATTGAACTGGCTTGTATCGCAAATAGAACAAAGAAAATATAAGAAAATAAATAGAGTGAATTTATTAAGCATCAATTAAGAGTGGAACGATTTTTAACACTATAACCACTGTATCTAATCTTCTTGTATTGCAGGCTAGCAGAATCGTTAGTACGCCGGGCGAAATGCATGGCGGTATTTCGTCCGTCTTTACGCTCCAAATTTCAGGTTTTATGCCTGTAGTAGAAAGGCTTATTTCTTGTTCCAGGAACATTTTAAAATATAAAACTCGTTTAAATCCTTTCTGATCTCTATTTTAAATATATATTTCGTTTTAAAATGTGTACGTTTTATATATGTAATATCATCAGCCGTTGGGAAACATATAGCCTACATAGGGGAAAAAGTAACTAGACAAAAGTGGATGATTATAATATACGATTGTTTTCAAAGTTATCTTACCAACTCCTCTCAGCTGAGAGTAGCGAGACGCCAAGTCTACTACGACAAATATCGCAAGACTGAAGTTAACATCAACAACACAAGAAGAATTAGAGTCGGTCAACAACTGAATGAAAGAAGTAAAATGGTAACAGCTACTGATGAATAAACCAGCACGTAATTGCCTACACAGTCTAAAAAAGAAGAAACTGTAAATATTTAATAGTTACACAGGGGAGAAAAGATAATGATTCAATGTATACTTTATGTGGTTTCAGGATGTTTTCCTCTGTAAAGTCTGTCGTCTTCATAAATGGTTTACTATGAAAAGGTAAAGCATATATATATATATATATATATACAGAGAGAGAGAGAGAGAGAGAGAGAGAGAGAGAGAGAGA
>NC_068981.1:92941985-92946758 GCF_001194135.2 Octopus bimaculoides
ATAGATAGATAGATAGATAGATAGATAGATAGATAGATAGATATACATATACATATATATATATACATACACACATACATATATAAATGTATATTTATATAGTATATATAAATATGCAAACGCACTCACACGCACGTATATGTATGTATATATTCATACATACATTCATGCATAGATACATACACACACATGTATACATACATACATACATACATACAAACTTACATATATTTATATGTACATAAGCGAAAAACCAAACTGACACACATGCTTATGCATGAATCTATGTATTCATAAGCACAACAGAATACTTAGAAATATGTATACGTGCTGACTAATTTTAAAATATACGCACCCACAGACATTTCTACTGTATATACGAGTGAGTGCGTGTATGTGCTAGCACGCACGAGTGTGTGTAGACATGTACTGGTTGAGTGTATACAATTATGTAGAAAGATAAGGGAAGTTGAAAATAGCTGTCTGGGTGAGAAAGACATCCAGACACATACGTGTTCCACTTATTCCGTCTATTAAATAAGAATTTCACTATCAGAGTTAAATTTTAACCATTCAGTTGAATTAGAAAAGTTCAGAGGAAATGTTTTTCTTTCTCTTTCTCTTTGACACCCTGTATCAAAACAGCAGGTGTACGTTAGACACACAGATATACGTAACTATCACAAAGATAAAAAGATGTGTATGAATGATTCTGAAGGTATATCATGGTTGGCGTTTTTCTACCCTCTTTCCGTTCCGCGTGAGCGCTAGCGTGCGTGCGTGTGTGTATGCGTGTGCGAGTGTATATATATATATGTGTGTGTGTGTGTTTATGTGTGTACGTATAAGTGTGAAATTTTGTGAATGTGTCTGTCTTTCGATTACACTTAACAGAGACATGAAGTGACAATACATTTTTGTAATAAATAGACAATCCGTTCTGAGGCATAATAGAAATTATTACCCTGGATATAATGGAAATCTAAAGCCAATAGCACCATTGTAAATTCTGAATTGCATATATCTTGTTGAATGACCCAGTGAAAATTTAATATTAAGTTATTAGTATCTTGTTTTTCAGGTGAAAGGAGGTTTCTAGTTGCGTGAAATACCCCTCGTTTGTCAATATTACTCGATATTACTATAAAATCGTTGTTGACCTGTGTAATATTCAATCGATATTGCGTCATCATCTTATCGTGTTTTTTTTTTTTTTGGCGCAACCAGTAACTATTATACTCAAAGTAAATCTATCAAAAAGATTTTTCTATCTAATCTATCAATTATAGCTCTTCTTGTCTTCTTCGCAGAGCGGTATGATAAAACTGTATAGCTACAAATACAATCCACCAGTACGTACGTTCGTACACCCAGTTATCGTTTCAGCGCGATGTTTGAGAGAGGGGAAATAATTATAATGTTAGCATCAATGGTAAATAATTTGAAATAGGATTCGACAGTATTTCATTTTGAGCATCTAGTATTTTTTACATATTTTACATCAAGGAATATATGAACCGTTTGAATTGAGTATAAATCTACTGTTATTTCGTAAAATCTGAAACATCGTGTAGACTCTTATCGCTATCCCGTCCCAGTGTTATTGTACTGGTCCAGTTGCTGAAGAACCATTTGATTTTGTGTCCGTGTATCGATAATAGATGCGATGTGTATTATTCCAGAAAAAAATCGCCACCTTCTATCTTACGGAATCATTTACACGATATTTAAATACTTTGATCATGGACAACTTTATTAATGCATGAAACATTAAATTATCTTAATACTGCATTCTTTTGTTTAGTAATTCTGGCGTTTCATCAAGTTCGAAAGAATCTAACCGGAACTTTGATCGATGTAAAATTTCAAGATACTAAACGTTGTATTCCTTGCATATTCTGCTTGAGTTGAAAAGTGAATGGTAATATAGTTTACATATGTCCACTGATTGATGACATCAGCGGGAACTGGTGCTCATTTTGAATGCTTCTATGTTGATACAAGAAGAAAAAATGCTTTCATAGGAAAGATATTTAGGTGGAATAATTCTATTGAATAGAGGTTGGAAAGCCGTTCAAATTAGTTTCTGGTGACAAATGCAAGGTATAATTTGTGGCATGATTCATTGATAGAAGGGGAGAGATTGTGAGAGAGAAAATGCCAGTACATGAGATCGTAGTATTTTTATGGGAGACTCTTGGAGAAACTGCTCGATTGCCACTTTGAACATGTTGCTTGGAATGGGGTATGCAAGACTTGTGGAATGTTTATACCGAAGATATATGAAATGGTTATATATAGTATTTTTTCTTACATCTAGGATGCACAATTAACTTATTCGGGTGCGGTAGTAATAAAAGCTTCTACGAAAATTACTGAACTAGTTGAAAACTATTGCTTTTCATTCGTTGTGCATGAGTAACGAATGTTTAGCTTTACACGACTTTTCTTTAACATAAAGAAAGAGAAAGAATGAGTGTATAAGAGATAGAGAACGAGAAAGACAGAGAAACAGAGAGAACTAGAAGAGGAGAAAGAGTTCATTGGTGTAGGGTAGTAGCCAAGATCTGTTTCCAGAAAAATTGTTTCGGTAGTCATTAATCGATAAGTTTCTATGTGTATAATTTCTTGTAAATGAAACGGTCTGTTGATTGTTACCGTAAGTTAGAGCAAATACTGGCAGATATATTGAAATACGAATCTCTATATATACACATTTAAAGTAATATTTAAAATTAAATTCCCAACGAAGTATTTCAACAAGCGTGAAACATTTTTATATTAGTCAAGTTTTTTTTTTTTTTAAGTACAAAATGGAAACTGCATATTCAGCGGTCTCATCAACTTTCCAATATTTCTTATATAAATTCCTACATGGATCAATGTATTAATGCACCTCACTTGTTCACTTTAAAATTTATCTATGGATTATATATTCTACAGTAATAACACCATCTTGTTTCGACGTTAATGTTGCTTCTGAGCTCGATCTCGCAAACCCGCAATCGAAAAGTGTATTCTAACACAACCTCTGTTTCCCCACAAATACTGAGATCATTATAGTTGATAGTGATTCTCTAATATGAACTTAATGTTTGATACTTATCAAATGAAAACAAATGTTAGAGAATTCCATGTTAAATCCGGTGAGTTGGGTACGCTGGATCTAGAATAGTTATAACATATGTGAAGATAACATGAAATATCAGAAGAGATGATACAAAGTATATACAAAGTGAATTTAAGGGGGAAAAAGAGTTGATGAAGAGTATGATAGCATGTAGTGTATTGTTTGAAAAGAATATGGAAACGTCCGTTTAGCTCTGAAATATTTCCGAAAGAATAATTAAAATGAATGTACGTTTTTTGTTGCATTGTTAACATTGAGGTTAGCAAGGTTTCCATAGATTTTAAAAATCTTCTTTTCAAGGTATGTATGTGTGTGTGCGCGCGCGATGTGTGTGTGTAGGTATTTATATAGATAGATAGATAAATAGATAGATAGATAGATAGATAGATAGATAGATAGATAGATAGATAGATAGATAGATAGATAGATAGATAGATAGATAGATAAAGATATATGTATGTGTATTATCAATGTGTATATATATATTTATATATGTATGTATGTATGTATGTATGTATACATGTGTGTGTATTATAAATGTACATATATACGTACATACATACTTTACATAAAAATGAATGACAATTATTGCTTATAAGAAATAATTGGACTAATTCTAGTAAGGAAGTTGTCTTGATTCCTGGAACAGTTTTTATGTAGTAGGAACCATTTTGTTTGATTTAGAAGATAGATACATACTAGATCTATCGAAGAAAACATTTCGTTAGAGTAAGTGTTAATTATCATCTTAGGTTGGCAACGATTTATACTAGCCTCAGTTTATAAACCAGCTGTTAAATATAATCAGAAACAAAGTCCAACTTTGTATTATAAAACTCAAAGAGGCATATTTTTCTTAAACGTGTGAAAGCAGATTTTTTACAATTACAAGATAGGTATTGATGTTCTAGGCTTGTTTAGTAGCTCTTCTGATTAGCATTCCATTCGGATTTCGGTATCGATTACTGTTGATGAATCGTTGCTAAATTTCAATTAACTTTGACTTCATTTGAAATATTACAAACAAAGTTTACACGAACAAAAGCTTGTTTAAACTGCAGTATAAAACCATGTAAAAGGCTTCAACATACAACACTATGCAGATCAGTACGCCCTCTCATTGTATTTCCGGATAATTATGAATTTCGATATTGATTTTCGTTTAGTATGAAACCCAAGCTTTTAACAGATTAAACACTTTTGTCTATGAATAAAACTAAGTGCATTTATCTTTATTAACATGAACCCTTTTACCCAGGCATTTCAAATTATTTAACATGCATATTAACCGTCGAGTAATTATTTCAACCCACGCAAACATCGGCATTTGATGAACTTCCTACGTAGAAGCACCACTTGGATGCATTTCTAATTATATCGAATACTCAAAACTGGTTGGGAATATGACCAGGTCCAAAAGTCTTCTATATGTTTATACTAGGCTGATCATATGTCAGTGAAATCACATTCATAAATATATACATAGTTTATTGATATCCCAGAGTTCATGAATGAATTATCAACATACTCAATTCTCATCCGCAATTGCGTTTATATATATCATGTATGTATATATATACATACACATACACACACACAGACACTCACGCACACACACACACTCATATATATATATATATATA
>NC_068981.1:92947642-92948645 GCF_001194135.2 Octopus bimaculoides
ATATATATATATATATATATGATACAAATGATATATGAGCATATGCATGTATACATACATATATGTACATTCCTACATCTACATGTATATATAGATGCATATCCGGGTACAGAACGTCAGAAAAATGAACGGGAACATAAAGCACAAAAACGGACTTTGTTTACAGACAACAGAACGAACACATAGGAAAACAGAGGAGCCACTTATGGAATTTTTCCTTCATCAGCTGCCTGTATTCTAAACTAGGCGTTTCGAGGATGAGGACGAACGCGCTCTCAGAATAGCTCTTCCTGAGTAGTGGATTAACCCACTAAACAGAAGATTCCAATGTAGCAAACACAAACCCAGACAGGAAAAATTAGACAGTGAAAACAACATTAAAGGCCGCAGGGTCAAACGCGATGAGTTATTGAACGCTGTGATATGACGAAGCTGAACGGAGAGATAGTAGTTTCGTCTTGCCTTTCTGCTAGCTGGGGTGAGAAAGGAAGAAGTCTCCACGGGTCACATGTGATCAACGAAGAGTGGTACAGGGAGGAAAAGGGAAGAAGTGGAACAAAGGTGAGCGACGAGGAAGAGGGAGGATGGGTAAGAGAGAGATATGTATAGCAGTGAAGGGAAGAAGCAAGGACAACAGAAGGAAGCAGAACGGGAGAGGGAGGTAGGTAAGAAGATAGATAGATAGATAGATAGATAGATAGATAGATAGATAGATAGATAGATAGATAGATAGGTAGATAGGTAGATAGATAGATAGATAGATAGATAGATAGATAGATAGATAGATAGATAGATAGATAGATCACAGCGTTCAATAACTCATCGCGTTTGGCCCTACGGCCTTTTAATGTTGTTTTCACTGTCTAATTTTTCCTCTCTGAATCTATTTTGAGGGTAATGTAAAATATTATTATTATTATTATCATCATTATTATTATTATTATTATTATTATTATTATTATTATTATTATTATTATTATTATTATTATTATTATTATTATTA
>NC_068981.1:92948970-92958504 GCF_001194135.2 Octopus bimaculoides
ATATATATATATATATATATATATATATATAATAGCGTATAAAGATTTATACATTATACACAGTGTGAAGACCCTTCACACGAACTTTTACATGCTGAAAAGGACAGTTAAACGCAAACGGCGAAATAAATAATTCTTAAACCACTCTGTTAATGGCACTCGTCTGAACAAAATAATAAAATAGTTAATCCCATACTCGAGTTCCGAACTTAATGGTCAAATAAATCAAGTTAGCTTTCGTAGCTCATAAGTAGGATCGTATAGAATGCATAATCATGTAGCTTTAATGCGTACCGAAAACTCGAGCGCAAGACAGCTCCATCTTTATAGACAACGGATTCAAATTTAGTGCGTAGCGTAGTCAGATAGTCCAGCAGTAAGTACATTTAAACTGTGTACTATATGGCCTCGGAGTTGGAAATTTTACTGTGTAAATTATTAGGGTAAATGAATTAAAATGATTTATTACCAGTGGTTCGCATGCTTAATAAAAGTCATAAGACATAACATAATATGTAGGAGTGTATAAAGATTTATATAGGAGAGAAGAACCCTACATGCTAAAAAAGGGCAGTTAAACCCAAATGACGAAATAAATAATTCTTAAGGTACGCTGTAATTGGCTCTATAGTGAAGAAAATAAAAATGATTTTACCCTCATAATTTACACACTAAAATTTTCAAATTCTGAGGCCATATAGTACACAGTTTAAATTTATTTACTGCTGGACTGACTAGCTGACAACGCTAGCGCACTAAATTTGAATCCATAAGGTATAAAGATAGAGCTGTCTTGCGTATGTGTTTTCGGTACGTATTAAAGCTACATTATTATGCATTCTTTTGCGATTCCACTGATGAACTAACTACAGATGCCTAATTAATCCATTTGGCCATTAATAGCGAAGCTCGAGTATGGAATTTCGCTATTTTTTTATTTTGTTCGCACACACACACACGTCCATTTCATACACACGTTCATACATCTTTCACTTTCTCCTCTCTTTCACTTTAAAACAAAAGTAAATAAATGAAAACTATTTTACGGAAAATAACGAACAAAACTAGCTGATCCGGTTGACAGTTCTGATAGTGAAAGCGACGGTTCTAAGAGTCACAGAGAAAGATCACCCCAAGAGAATACCATTACAAATATTTTTTCGAGTGCATTCAACTTATCTTAGCTCCAAAGATATGGATGCTATTTCTAGAACAGCCTGCTACCACGTTACAGCTATTTGCGATAAAGGACCCGAAATACCTGTTACGTGGTAGCGAAGCGTGCAAGAAATAGCTGCCAAATCTTACCCTTTCCGGGGAAAGGAGACGTGTACGCGTGATTTCGATGTCCATTCTTTGAAAACATGCTCAATAACTTGGATAAGAAAAACAATCCAACTGAATAAAACTCCGTTGCTGGTAAACTCAGACTTTCCAGTTGACCCAATGAGTCACGGGTAGTCAAGTTTAATTATAAAGATTTTGTGATAATATCACCTGACAGCAATGGCCAGCTAGTCATTCGCAATTTTGATAAATTATATCATTGTGTCAAATTTTACCTTTAAAGGTAATGGCTTAAGTTATAAAATCATGCACTAGTGTATTTATTCACTCTTTAGAGGTTCATAAAATTTCGAAAGATAAAATCTTATCGTTGTTGTTTTTGCCAACGTACAACACCTACTTTACATGGCATGTGTTCATAACGCACGTGGTTCACCGGTGTGAGTGGACTTTGAGATGTCATAGCGTTTCGACTCTATTGTTTGTCTCCTTAGTCAAAACTCTCCATCGAGCCGATGCTCTTCTTTATAGAAATCATCAAGTAAATTATTTGTCGGTGCATGGTGTGGTTTTTGAAACTGATAAATCATGTATCTTATGAACAACATTCGAATTTGATAGAACATATTAACGATGAACAGATCTGTTATTGTCTGGGTTATCACTGTTCTGCGTACACCCCATGAATTGATATGCTCACACCATTGGTTGGTTTCGCATAAAGGCAGCGACATGAACTATATGTATATGATTTTACCTATATCCCCCTAATATTACATCAATCTTTGAGAATTGCCGAAATTCAACTTCACATATTTGCTAAAAATTCTTCCTGCCTTACTTGTACTTTATTTAATAATAGAACTCTGAAAACTATAGACTTCAGTGACACATTCGATTTTTTTTTAATCATAGACATAGGGTGGGAAGCGTATAAGAAATGCATTGCTTGATAGTCACTGGAGAGTTTGAATTTATTATTAAGAATCAATATTACCTCTTACCACAATTTAGCGACTATTGCAAAGCTTTCTAACTCAACAGGAGAGACATGGTTCTACCATTGAATTTATGGGAAGATAATCAAATTGTCTGAATATCTTGATGATACATATGTGGCTCTTTTAAAGGTGAGTAATGAACTGGGATTTGGAACGGATAACAAAGTTTCTGTAGTTTTTATTCATTGTTTCAAGATATTAAGCTGCCCTAGTAAACATTAATATTATTAAACCTCAAACGCGGCTGCTGCAATTTCAGCAACGGCTGTTATTCATATTAAAATCGATAAATACGCATGTAATCCAACATAGCAATGAAGCATTTTAAGATTTCAGACCAGAACATCATAGTCAAATTTATTTTCTATAAGTTGCTGGCAGCATTTTACGTTGTTTTAAATTTAAACGAGGAAATGACCAACTCAATTCAACCGCACTGGATTTACATCTATTAGAATTCAATGAGATCTCTAAGTCATGGGCACGATTGAATAAAGCATTTTCTTCCGTGGATCCTTTTATTTTCTCTGTATATCACCACGTGTTCAAAGGAATGTGTTATTCCTTTTAAATCATTACTTCTGTAAACTATCTACTTAAATTCAATTTCACGTTTAAAACCACACGTCAACCACAAATTATGACAATTTATCATTCGCTCCAAAAGTTACAAATTACTGTTCCAAGGGAGCAAGGATACCTGATAACATGCCGAATGAAGATAAACAGCCCATAAATAACATTTGTTGACTACCATAATATTTGAGTTCTTTGGCAACTTTGTAGGAGTTATCAATCCTTCAGCAAGTAGTTTATGAATCCCAATAATTATAAATTTGTGCCATTTAAATGTTTGATTCTGTGTGGAGCAAGATGTGGATATTGTTCAGAAAAATTCCTACTGCGTCAGTTTAATTACTGATATTTAGAAGATTTTTGCTAAATATGCTAATTAGATCTCTTGTCATCAAATGCAATAGGGTAAATCAAGGTTGAAAATTCATGTTTCAATTCAATTTAAAGTTATTAAAAATGTGATAATGCGAAGATTCTCATGATGTAACGATTGTTGAATCATATAGCCTTGGGCTGCAAACACTTCAGATGCTAGTCAGGAATTCTTTACTTGAATGTTTAAAATTATTCTCCCACAAATTTGAAGCTGGTTTCTTTGTATAGTTTACTCCTTTTGCGATGGTTTATATTCTGATGTAAAACCAAACTCTCTAGCTATTTCACAATATCTTCACTAATCGTTGGACTGTGCCTATTTACATCACAGAAATACATATTAAGTATTTGCTGGGATGATAAAACTGGTGCTTTTGATTTCGGCTTATCGTTGAAAATAACGAATCTTTTATCTAAAATAAAATACACAAGTAGAGAGTCTACAGTGACACAAGTGAAGTGACACCGCATTACTCTATATCTTTGCAATACATTAGCCATATGTCTTCCTACGCTTCCTTATGTTATTTAAGTTTTGCTGTACCAAGTTAGCTTGCTTGAGACACATAAACTGGCAGCACAATTCTCCTTTCCAGTAATGATTAGTCGTTGATGTTTCTGCTAAAGTTTCTAAAGTCTTTTGACAACTTTATATTTAGTCCTACTGGATGCCTCACTCACATAACCCTGCTTGTAAGCATTGCTTATAAATAGCATGGTATTTTCTGTAATCATGCGAAACAAATTTAAACCTGAATAGTAGTCCAGCACTAGCATTAGAATTTATATGTGTTTAAATGCATTAATAGTAAAGTCTTCCACGTAGAGTGCAGAAATAGCTTGGTGTGAAGTAACGGATTTTATTCTTCTTTTTTTTGAGAAATATAGAAAAATTACGCAAAATCATATTCAGTTGCAATTAAACCTTGGGAGAGGTTAAATATTTCCTTGAGAAAGTCATAGATAATACATTTTTCAGCAAATGATATAAGAAATTTACGTATTCCGATATATTTCTTCGTTAACAGACTAAGTCATTTATAGATTGTTCAGCCTATTGTTTAGATTAATATTACATTACTGGTTTACTGAATATTGTGACTGTATATTATGATGCAGGGAAGTTTTAATGCAATATTAGATAGAGCTCTTCACTATTAGGTAATATGATGTTCAGTTGCAATATCTCATATTTACCAGGAAATGCAAATATATTCATTTTATTCTTCTCGTCTAGTTTCACGAGCCTATTATATAATTTCAAAATGGATCATCATTTCACAATCTAGAGTTGTCATTTCATCTACATTTATAAGAAATGAGAGATGTTTGACAAAAGACAAGATATTTGACGACAGGCGAGATATTTGTCAAGAGGCAAGCTTTCATATGCATCGATATCTTGCAAAGCTACGTATAACTTCTCGGCATTCTGCTCACATACATACACACACATACACACATACTTACCTTCGGCAATGCAGTACTAAGAAGTCCTACTTGCTTTAAAAAATACTATTACGTTGTAACAGATTATTTAATTTTAATCATCTTATTATACTGGGGAAAAGTTTATCTTTAATTCTCCAACATTATTACAATTTCTTCTTAATTGGGTTTCTTCTGAAATATCAATATACCTTCAGTATATATTCGGCCATCTAAAGATGATTCAGTTGAAAACTTGCAAATTTTTGAAGTACTTACTACCACGTCCCAATTCATTTAGCTAGTTAGAGGCATCATAGAATCTCAGCAACCGGTCTATTTTAAGCTCATGAATTAGAGAATCAATAAAACTTTGATTAAAACTGCAAATCTTTGTACGTGCCATCGTCCGACATAAACAACTACAATTTCTCTTGTAATAATAGTGATAACTTAATTTTGGAAACTGTACATGAGGATATGTCAAATCAAAAGTCGAATGCAAATACATCAAATATTCTAACAGACTGATAAGAATAAGAAGAATGTCTGCCTATTTGAATGAGCAAGTTTTATCCAAATGAGAAGCAAGGACCATTTCTTTTGCTAATTTTAGTAATGTGAATTTCAATTTTTTTCAATTCAAGGATCCCTTACATTTGACATCTTATAAACGATCATTTTTGTCAAGTGCAGTGAACATAGTATATTTCTTTATAAGAATGCTGTGTTGAGATGTTCAGTATTAACATAACAACATAATATGTAATAATTAATTGCAAGTGCGTATGTGTGTTTGTTTGTGTTTAAGTTTTTGTGTGTGTGTGTGAGCGTCTGTGTATGTGTGTGCGTAAATGTGTGGGCGTGTGTGTGTGTATGTATGTGTGCGTGTGTGTGTGTACTGAACGGGCTACCACACATCAAGAGTCTACCAAATGTTACTTGACACATCACCCAAATTGGGACTATGATAGAAACCACTTGATTATAATGATGCGCTGTAGTTGCCAGATGCTTGGCACGAGATTGTACTTAAATTCATAGAGATGCTCGTAGTCTGATAGACTTCATTTATTCCTCAGTAAATAGGAATGGCAGGATTAGGCACTGTAACCTATTCTATATACATTTTCAGGCGTACATTTTGACTCCGATTCGTATGACGATAATCATTTCATTTGGTTCTGTTTAAAATGGATTTTAGTCTGACCGTTTAGAATACATTTTATCATGTAAGAAGATACTATTTATCATTGAAGCCATGATGTGTTAATGTGTAATGTATAAGGGAACATTAGAAGAGATATTGGTCATAATACATAAGAAACTTGGAACAGGGAGAGCAAGCCATCTCAGATTCGTGAACTATTTTATTTTCCCACCTTACCTATTTTTGAAAGTCATGTGTAAATTTAAGATTATCTATCTACAGCTCCGCATTTACATATAAATTAATAACTTCTATTTCCGTGTACATACATACTTGATATAAGTAAACTGTGTCATTTACTACGCAGTTTTCCATGCACATCCATATTTATATCCGCATATATAAACACACGCGCACACAAACAAACAAATATAATTGTGTGTATCTGTATTTATATTATATTAGTTTTCTTTGAATACATATCGCCCTTGTATACAGATAATTCATGTTGAAGACATGCTAAGCAATATTTATTAATATAATCGTGGAAACACTGAAAACCAAACGCCGTTGTAGGGCAATAATTATTTAAACGCAAAATTGAAAAATGTTAATGTCGCTAAAAGAATTACTAGAAAATACGTTAGTGTGACGTGACATTCCCTCGCTTTTTATTTTATTTTGCTACTTCAGCTGCACATCAGTATTATTTCCACGTGTGCGGAACAGGAATATAGAAACGGTGAATGTAAAGAAAAGGATATGGAGGAATAGTTTATACCTAGTTACAGAAAGGAAATAAAGGCGTTTATGATTTGAAATCTGAACAGTTAATTCCATACGAAGAGACGTATAGACGTTCTATTTCAATAATATACATCTGAACTACTCTCAGTAAGAGAGATAAACAACAAAACATGTATTATATGACAAATGGACCTCAATATTAAGAGAAGTTGAATATCCGTTTCTTCGTGTCATTCAAGAATTCCATCTCATTGTTTTAGCTATCAACGCATGTTAATGATTGCATCTCAATTAAAACTATTTGCTGTTGTACATGTCTTTCATCAAAATATATTGTTCAGGTGTCCCATCTCCAATCACTCTTGAAAGTGTCAAATTGCTGTAGTTTTAATTCTTTAAGTAGCTTATTTAAAAGATATCTGTGGCATTTTTCCGAGAATAATTAATCATATTATCGATGACACCAGAACTTCAAAAGATGGTATAAACACGCATCGCTCTGAATTTTCTGACTTTTTTGTCATTATTTTAGTACAACTGAAATATTTGAATTAGTCTTCAAAGGAAAGAAACATATTATATATTGAAGTAATGCTAAACTATAATGCGAAATAGCTATAGATATTTGGATGTGCATCTCATTTGTTATATATAAATATCTCTCTCTAAATATTTTGTTGAATGAGACTCATTGCAATTATTATTTCTCAGCCTCCGGCGACATTTTAATGATGGAGAGCAATATGTTTATAACGGTATTCAGGTTAAATTTTATAAACTTATACAGCATTAAGAAAACGGTAGCAACCTTTATAAAGATATACACTAAACTAAATAAAATATCTCATAGACCGTCAAAGAGCATTTCATGGGATGCGCACTTTAACTGAAATGACAGCATGATGGACAAGCATGGACACTCTATATTCTATGTTCAAACCCCAAAGATTTTGGCGTCGGAATTCTTTTTCTTATCGATACCCTAATATGTAATATTAAAATAACAAACTTCAGTTATTTCGGATATTTTCACCTGCAAAATATAGAATATAGTCTATGTACTTATCCAATATTCTTATGTATTATCTTTTCTTAATGCACTTCATTTTCAGAAAATTCAATAATCATTGAATTAGTTCTGAACGATGTTCGGAAACAAACTTGTTAGAAACTGATTCTAAACTTTCGATCAAAAGATAAAAGAATATTAATTGAGTTATAAACATTAAATTGATAACCATAAACATTTTATTACTCGAATTCATAGAACAATTAATGTGAGAGTAAATTTCAAAGTATTTATTTTAATATATTGTAAATTATTTGATAGATTACTGTATACTTTATATAGCCTGTGCAATTCAGTGAAACTTTATAATTATCATATATTCGTATACATATATCATCCGTAAAATCATTTTCATCAGAAAACAAATTAGACAAATAGGAAACCTTTCCAACTTTTCTCCCTTTTCAGCAAAAGAACTTTCTAAATTTCGATATTAAATAGATAAACTGAGTAGATATTGATGTACGACTCTGAAAAGCTTCTTGATCTAATGTGATATAATAATGAATTAAACATTACATTACTTTAGTAACATTTTCAAATTAATTAAGGAGGTGTACTTGCATAACAAATTGTGCAGCACGTATTTTTTTAATCAGTGAAGAGGTCACAGTTTCGAGCGAAGAAAATTTTGACACCTTATAATGAATAAATATTTGCTTCAAGTTTTTTCTGCGTCTATGAATGACTAACCATTGTCTTCCACTCAGCAATCGCTTAAAACTTAATTCTTCAAAGAATACCTTTTCTATCCTATTTTTGTAATATATGTTACTTGTCTTCGGATCATTAATTCTCCTTTTCACTATCATTGTCGTGGCTCACTGTTGAGTAACGCGTCGTTAAACATTTTGAATTTCTGATTTTTTTTTTTTCATTTCTAGGTCTGTTAGTATGAGATATGACATTACAACATTAGAATAGCCGTGTATGGTTTCATTAAGATTAGGCTGAAATTTCTTGTGGGTTTCGTGATAGGGTAGAGGTTCCCTGCTATGACTCGTCAAATCATTTGTTGCTGTTGTTGTTGTTGTACAGCTACAGGTCAGCCATCTCCGGAATGACATAATAAGTTGCATCCCGGCACCGACTATTATATCCTTTTATTTAGAATTAATTTCATTGATATATATATATACACATATACATATATATACATACATATATGCACTCACACACAGACACACACACATACACACAGACGCACACACACACACACACACACACACACACACATATATATATATAGACACATGCATATGTAACCATACGCACATATTTATGTATGCATATCTGTATACATATACGTAAAGATATATACATATACATATTGCCGTTATGAGAGGTAATGGTGTCAGGAAGACCCAAAGTGCCAGGTAATGCTGACTGAGTGGTATGGACAGAATATTGTTAAACTCCAGGGTCAGTGATTATGCATATGAGGAGTCCAACCCAGGTCATATAGTAGCATGCGTATATAATAAAAATTAACAGAAAAAGCCCAAAGCTGTGAAAGATTTCAGAACATTTATAAAGAGGTCTTACAGCTGTTTCCAGGATATTTAATATATCCCTATATCACACACAAGGTTAGGAAACATATATATATAGAGAGATTTCTGCTTAAATAATGGAGCTGCAGATACATTATCCTTACGTGACTCCCCCCTGCTTTCATTCGTCCACTTCACTCTGTATTTCGTATCTTCTCAATGATAACTATTCCTTAACCATTTTCTCGCACCGTCTCTGATCTAGGGATATATAAAATACGCCGGAAACAGCTATAAGACCTTCTCTATATAAATGTTCTTGTTTTTTTTACCTCACTCTGTTAATTTTTTACACACACACACACACACACACACACACACACACACACACACACACACACACACACA
>NC_068981.1:92958561-92965468 GCF_001194135.2 Octopus bimaculoides
ATATATGTGTGTATATATATATGTGTGTGTGTGTGTGCGTATGTATGTATATGTGTGTATATTTGTGTATATATATGTATGTATATGTATGTATATATATACGTGTGCATATATGTGTGTGTGTGTGTTTTCTCCCCTTCTTATATTAATGCATTGTCCTTCTACTAGCATGTGTGCAGCTGTTAACCATCTCCACGTTTGTGAACTCTGATATAAATTTAATCCAATAATGTTACGTATAAAATTTACACAATCTAACTAATAATCAGTTTATGTTTTTGAAACGTACGTAATACTGTTACTAAACATGTAAGCAATATACACCTTCAGTTCTCTCTCTCTCTCTCTCTCTCTCTCTCTCTCTCTCTCTCTCTCTCTCTCTCTCTCTCTCTCTCTCTTTACGTGTGTGTATGTGTCTGTGTGCGTGTGTGTAATGTTTCTAATGCAAGTTGTTCTGTGAGTAAACGCGAAACCTGAGGCATAATGTTCAATACAAACAATGAATTTTGTGGTGTTTTGAACACTTGTATAATTAGTCTCGTTTCTTTCATCACAAAATTTGTCAGCTATTAGGGTAATTTTATAGATAAATTGCAAACAATATGAGTTGGGAATTAAAATGTTATCGTTACTTATAAATGTGGTCCGAAAGTTGGGTGTTTCTTGGCTATTGTAAATGAAAGGGAACAAATAGCATGAAGAGCAAGTTAAACAACATATAGAGTGATGATAGAAACAAAAGAATTTGTTGTTTAGTTTTTGTTGAATGAACCAGGACTAAAGTGACTGAGACAAGGTAGACAGATTAATCTGAAAAAGTAAGGCAATGTAAAATACTAAGTAAGACGGGAGAATTCCATTGAATGAAGTATATGCTTCTAGATAATGTGAATTTAAAGTTGATCCGTAATTAAATAAATATATATATAAGTACATTGGATTTTAATATTTGCTGCAAATTTTATCACAAGGCTAGTAATTTCGGGAGAAAGTGTAAGTCGATTCCTTCGACTCCTGTGTTCATCTGGTAATTATTTTGTCGACCACGGAGGATGAAAAGAGAGTCGTCCTCGGCGGAATTTGAACGTAAAGACGGACGAAATACAGGTCAGCATTTTTCCCGGCGTGCTATCGCTGCTGCCATCTTGCCACCTTAATTAGTGCTGATATTTAGTAATATTGGTTTCAAGTGCTGGCCTCATGCCAAAATTTAAATTCAGTATTGATTTCCAATTTTGGCACAATACCAGCAAGTTTGGGAAGATATTAAGTCGATTACATCGACCCCAGTGTTTAACTGAACTTTCTAGCTTTGTGCCAAAATTTGAAACCAATATTACAGCATAAATACATAGGCGGCGAACTGGCAGAAGCCGTTGCAGGCTGAGAAAAAACACTTTACCTTTCATCATTTCGGGGTCGATAAAATAAGTACCAGTCTCTGCCTTTCCCGTTTCTGTTGCTGTGGGGAACCTAACCACTCCGAAATGAATGCATCCAGCAGTTTGGGTTTTGAGCGCTCCTAACTGACTGACGTGCTTACACTTATCTCTCCACATCGAGAACTTATCTCCATGACAAAATACAGGGAATTACTTTCTTACGCTTCGAATATGCTTGAATGAAGTTTGAACCGGTAACGTGTTTTTATTCCTACACACCACTGCTTAGCGCTCTCACCCCGTATTTCATTTACGGCAACGCTAATCATAGTACGATGGCAGGAATATACTAAGAGGGACCTGTCCCTCGAGTCAGTTTGCAGTCTCTGCTTATCCGGTTTCTGTTGTTGAAGAGGACATAAACACTTTTAAATGCATTCATCTAACAGTTTGGCTTACGTGGGCTGTGAACTGATTCAATGTGTTTACAACCATCTGTCTCCAGCGAAAAGTTTTCTCCATAACAAAATACAGTGAATTTGTATTAATACGTATTACTGCTGAACGGTCTTTTCCCTTAATTATATATAAAAAAAAAATAGGGAAACATAATCAAAGTTCTTCTAAAGAGTTAAGAATAACGGTTACTATTGTTTTTTTTCTAAATAACGAGGGCAATAGGTCATCAGAATCATTAGAACAACGTTCAAATACTTTGTGAATTTCTTCCGGTTCTACTTTGCATATTTGACCAAGGGTAAGGTCAAATTTGTTTTACTTTACTAATGGATTCCGTAAAGCAAAGAAGCGTATAAGTATACGGAATGATGTAACCGACTAACCTCACCACTACCCTCAAATTTTCTATTCTTGTGCTTAAAATAGAATGGTTTCATAAATATTTCTAAGCTGCATTGTTGAGAACAGATTTCAAATATAATGTTAGAATGTATTCATCACAAGTGTAAATATAATTTAAGTTCAACAAGTGCACTTGTTTTATTAAGAGGCTTTCTCACGCCGCTTTTTTTTTTCCATGCTACGCATCATAAATACACAACCGTATTTCACTACATTTTTTTAAAATCCTGTTTGAAATGCTTAAATTCGTATAGAAGTAATGTAAATGATGGCCGATGGAATGCAGCTTAAAACCCATATTACATTCTACGATTTGGAATGAATCAAGTAACAGGTTTCATGATTTTGTGATATGCTGTTGACCAAAAAGCATTTTACCCAGCTTCTGTAAACGTTATGCATGCAACTTTCTCAAAAGTTTTAAGTGAACTTATAAGTGGTTAATGTTTTGTCAATCTTCTTTTTATATGCGCACTAAAGTTACTTCCTTTCAATTTCTCTTCACTTAGAGCATAAAGTTTCTCCAGAAATAAGAAAAATACACATACTCTATTTCAATTTCTAACAAATTCTTTCACCAACTTAAGTTTTATGGATAGCGACGAGAGTAAAATATTTTCTGATTTTACGAGGTAGGAATTTCATGCTGTTCTGCTTAGCAATATAGAAATATTTTCTTTATGAACGTTCCTTTCAAACCCCACTATATCGTTTCGCCCAACGGGTCTATAAACACAAATACACACACAAAATACACATTTAAACACACATAGACATAACACACAAAGATAAAAGCTTAGCCTATCCACTTTTTGGCCAAATATCCTGGAAATCGCTCTCAATTCTTCACATATTTTCATGTTCGTATTATTTGGAGCATTTCATGTTATCGTCTTACAGCCATGTCTCCCTTCCGTCTCTTCATTTCACTTTACGTGTTCTTGTACTACTCTAAATCTATCTCATTACTCTTAGTGCTGATATTGTTCTGCTACTGCCATTAACATTTAATATTAGTGCAAGTCTTTGAGATGGTGGAAGCGTTTGAGCGTCGATCTAAATGCTAGGCGGAATTTCTTCCGGTTCTTCATGGTCTTAGTTGAAATATCGCCACGTTCAACTTGGACTTTCGTCATTTCGAGGTCAATGAAGTAACAGCAGTGCACGGGGCTACTAGGCAATCAACTAACCCCTCCTCTTAATCTTACTGTCGCTGTACTCTAAATTTGTTTCAATGATCTGTTTACATATTCAGCACAGTTTGCTTTATCAAAATCCTATACATAAGCGCTAAAAAGCGTAAACTGTTCATTTATCAATCAAACTCCGATTATCCATTATCACTTCTCTTAAACGTTAACCCTAGTTATCAGCGACGAGTATATCACACCTACGACAGTCAACTTTCTCCCTTATAAAACTGTCCCCGTTTGTTACAGTCCTTCACAAGTTTTGTACGGAAGAAAAAGAGACAGGACATTTAAATTATTCTAGTACAGAGAGATGTGACAGGGTGAGGCTGTAGTAGGATGGTGTGAATGTGGTGATATGCTGAGAGAAGTAAACTTGAGCTAGGCGGAAGGAATAAACAGGTAGAAAGAGTTGATACTTGTGGGGAAGGGTGTAACTGTTTATCGTTGAGGAAACCAAGGGCTAAGGGTGAGAGATGGTAGAGTAGAGTAGAGTAACGAAGAGAAAACCGTGGAGATCAGACAAAATAGAAAAAGTATTAAAAAGTGTTGAAAACTACATTTAAAAAAAAAATTATCCAAATAGTGAACAGTGAGGAGGTCTTTGGAAATCTTCGTTTGAGAAAATCCAAAACATTTTCGAAGTTCAAAGGTTTGTAAGTTTCAAACGTTTACAAAGTTTAAAGCTTTAAAACGTCTAGCGGTAGACAGACAGACAGACAGACGGACGGACGGACGGACGGATAGATGACTAGCTGGATGGATATACACACACACACACACACACACACACACACACACACACAAGTCTTGTGCTATGAAAACACATGAGAATGGTGGTTCCTTACTTTTTCAAATATACCCAAATTTAAAATTATCTAATATAACGATTTCATTCATGTGGCATGTGTTGAAATATGCCAAAACAATTTAATTCCTCACAAATATATGTTACTTTACATATAATTAATGTGTTAATTCTATTTACTGAAACTTGCTAAAAAGCATATTTTGCTTCAAAGTAGTATCTCTTTGTAGACACAATTGTCAGTAATCATACTGTTTTCATTTCTATCAGCCAATATTTTTACAATAGCCTTCTTAGGAACGCTAGATAACGCAACATACCATGTAAGAAGAATTGTGTCGGAAGATATATTCCAATTTGTTCAAATGTCTGTCCCTGACAGGAATTTTTTCGTGTAAATGTGAATAGAAATTCCTTTTCTTGAGATAAATGTAGCATTCTTGGGATTAGCAGAGTTGATACTGCATAAGGACTAGAAGCAACTTCAGTCTCAATAACATCATCATGTAAACTAACAATGATGTAGAGTGTGTCATTGCGATGTCCAATAGTAGCATCTAATTTTTTCAGAAGCATTATGTAGCATTTTTTCTTCAGTTTCAGAACGTGTAAGTTTGTTGCTGAACTCGATTGGGTACAGAATTTCATTATCAACTGTATCTGAGATTCTGTATAGTTTTAGCTCACCAGGGATCCTGGTCAAGAGAAAATCATTCACAAATTATGCGGCTTCATTTGTTGGAGTAACGATGGTTCTATTTGCAAGCCACACAGGGTTTGTGGAGTTATCTTTGAGGTCAGCATATACAAAATCACATAGATCTGAAAGAGCGCCACTTTCAAGGCAAAGATCATTGAGTACTTTGAATTCGACTAGGCTTTGTTCAACAGAAATGTTACCATTTCCTACTTTACAAAACACTCTTTCATCAGAATGACCTTCTGTACGAAGTCTTAGATTGGTTGTCAACTTCACTAATTCTACATGATCGTAAAGAAAAGATCTCTTTAGTGTTGCATCAAGAATTTGTGATCTGACACCATTACGTTAAAGTAGAATATTCTCATTATTTACATTATTTACATTTGACAGATATTTGTCCTTATCTTGTTTGTTGTTAACACAAAGTTTCGGCTGATATACCCTCCAGCCTTCATCAAGTGCCTGGAGGAAATTTCGAAGCTGGGTTCTCATTCTTAAAGTATTTTTCGATGTTATTATTATTATTATTATTATTATTATTATTATTATTATTATTATTATTATTATTATTCCAAGCAGTGACCTGAACAAAAACAACAACAACAACAACAACAACAATAATAATAATAATAATAATAACAACAACAACAACGAAAAATACCTTAGGAATGAGAACCCAGGCTGGAAATTTCCCCAAGACACCTAATGAAATCTGGAGGGCATATCAGCCGAAACGTTGTGTTAACAAGAAACAAGATGAGGACAAGTATCCGTCAAATGTAAATAATGTAAATAATGTAAATAATTCCTCATCTCTTAAATATAGAAGTAGAATATTCTCCCCTCGA
Source organism: Octopus bimaculoides (assembly GCF_001194135.2). NCBI lineage: Eukaryota > Metazoa > Mollusca > Cephalopoda > Octopoda > Octopodidae > Octopus > Octopus bimaculoides. The sequence continues at coordinate 92,964,354 of NC_068981.1, forward strand.
GATACCCTAACCAGTCGGTCATGTGTAGCGAAAACAGAATCATGTCTACATCTCCATGCATATTCAGATAACTGTTTCATCTGATTCAGTTGCCCGTCTTTCTACTGTTGTGCCTTTACTGCTAAATTTTCTTTTTCAGTCGCATATGTTTTTGGACGCTCCATGTTGAACGGCAAAATTCAAATGTGATATTTGTGTAATAGCGAAATCAAACTTGGAGTGTGTATGTTTATATTAGAGAGACTATGCGAGTGTATTTGTATGAGAGAGAGGTGGGGGACGGATCATTGCAAATATTGAATGAAAATAAACATGAAATGAAAAAGTTGTATAAGTGAAAGCTCGTTAAAAACTATCTTGTTTAGCGTGCTAGAAATAGCAGCGATCACATAGTTATTATTGTAAGGCTTATAGCGTTCCAAGCAGCAATACCAACAAAATCACTTCTTCATTTAAAAAAAACAACATATTATACCGCTAAATTAAACAATTTTCATTTTATCAAAAATATTCATTTAACAGACTCTGGAAACATAATATTCTTGAAATTATGCATCGTATCAAAGTTATACAGCTATTTTGTGTAATAACACGCATTCATTCAACACAAAATCACTTAAACATTATACCGGTATATTAAGAAATTTTCATTTTATCAAAAATATTCGTTTAAAAATCCCCGGAAGCTGATAATATTCTTGCCATTGTGCCTCGTATCAAAGTTATATAGCTATTATTAAATTATCATTAATGAAAATAGAGGCGAGTGAGAATGTTGCAAATAAAAACGTAAAATGTTACCTGCAACAAATTAATATTGTTTATTACTAAACATTAAAATCTATTCCGCAGTGAATGCAATGAATATTTAAATTTGTGAGAATTTGGAGTTTTAAAAATTCAATAAACTTCAGAAATTGAAATAATAGGAAATTTCTTAGAACATGAATTTATAAAAATATTTCCAGATGGTCAAGCTTTTAATATTGCTTTCTTTTAGTAATTGTTACATACCTAATTAATAAGCAGCTTTCTCCGGTATAATATGTGTATATATATGTGTGTGTGTATGTGTATGTATGTATGTATTTGTGTGCGTGTGTATGTATATATAT
>NC_068981.1:92966306-92969019 GCF_001194135.2 Octopus bimaculoides
ATATATATATATATATATATATATATATATATATATATATATACGTGTGTGTGTGTGTGTGTGTGCGTGTGTGTGTGTGCGTTGTATGTGTGTGTCTATATGTATATATACATATATACATACTTATTTATATGTGTGAGCTAGGGAGCGGATTGTAGATAGCTTGTAAACGCCAAGTAGCAGGCGGCCTGTATAGAAAACGAAAAGTGGACAGCATACGATAAAAAGCAATAACAATGTATTGACATTGAGAGTTACACCCTTTTTCCTATATTGAAGTTGCAAAGAAGTTTGGTATGCTGACAGTTTCTACATAGCTCAGTGTTAGGAAATAATGCTGCTTAAAACCGGAATAAATTTCCAAACTGAGTAACTGGAAAATGTAAAATGTAAGCGACATGTGTTTCTTAAATAGCTGTCGCTCATTACGTAAGTCTGACGCAATAATCTCTTCTCACTATAGCTAATCATCAGGCTGTGATTAACTTAATGAAGTTTACATTAATGCAAGAAATTCCTAAGTCATTCACAACACAATGGTGAGTTCAACTAATTAGAAAAGTTAATAGCAACAATGAAAAATGTGTAAACATTAAAAAAAACAAACAAAAATGAAATAAGACAAGGTAGAAAATGCTAAAATAATTTTATCAGGAAAAATATTTTGTAACGGACTTTTTGAACTAAGAGTAAAACAAAGGTAGATATTTATTGAGAAGTAATACAATCAAATCGAAGAAAACTTAAATGCAATGTTTTGTAAATATTTCCATAGACTCCCTCTTTTCCTTTGTGAAGATTCGTAGGGTAGGTATTTGAAGATCTGAAAAATTACATTTATGGGTGTTGAGATAAATTTTGTTCTGAAGTTTGATGATTTAAGCAGCAGCAGCAGCCGAAGAATGAGAAGGCGAAGAATGAGAAGGCGAAGAAGGAGTGGAAGAAGAGGTCACTTTGAGATTACTTGACCATTAAATTAGAAACCACGGACAGCCTCTACTACTGAGTCATACCACTCTCGCCTTTTTTCTTCTACTTCCTCTTCTTCCTCTCCTTCTCCGCCTTCTCTTTCTTCGAGCTTCTGCTGCTTAAACCATCAAACTTCAGAACCAAATATATTTTCAGAACCAAATATTTCTAGTCATACCTGAGTAGAAACAATTAATCTCTCCAAATATTATGAAGAATGTATAGTTCTTTGTTGTAATTGTCCACTAAGTGAATGTACATGTATGCTCAACAGTGGTTTTGTTTTCCTGAAATTAGTAATGTTAATTTTTTATTAATTTAGATTCACAGATTGCTGAAATATTGTAATTATACGATAATCATGTAGATATAAATAATTTTGCGAATGAGGCCGATAGCAATTTAAAAGTCGAACAGAAATATAGAGAAGATTGTTTAGAATTTAGAATTTTAGGTGTTTAAAGGAGATTCTCACGTGGGTGAGTGCAAATTAGAGAAACAATTAATTATTAATGACAATCCAAACTTAACGGAGTATCAACTATAATTGCACTTGTTATCAAGATATTCCATTGTTTGAGAGAGATGTTACATTTATAACACATATGAAAATGAGACAAGAAAACGTAACATTCAGACATGATTTTCTCTCGGGCGTACGAGTGACAAATTAGAGAAAACAATTAATTCTTGATTACAAACATACCTTCCGTTGTTACACAGATAATGGTTTGATTGGAAGGGAAGTAACGTTTGTGCTGGGAAGCTAATCTCTTATAAGATATGTTCTACCGAAAACGTTACGTTTTATTTCATCTTACACCACAAACGAATTCTTTGCATTTGAGAATCGATTATTTTCACTATTTAGGGAGGCAAATTAAGACTATTTTCTTCAAATACAACTGCCTATTTTATCGCAATAAAGGACTATTTTATAATATAGATGTATTTGATGTTAACAAAGTAGATATTTAAATCATGCATGATTTTGTCATATTGGGTGTATTATTTGCAATATTTATAAGGAACACATTTATAGACTCTATAGGCTTTAACTGTTTCTGCTCTTTGTCACAAAGTCGCAGTATTTTGATTACTGGAGATAAGGCTGAACAATAGCCTTCCTGCAAGCACCTGTTCAGACAGAAACATGTGTCAACGATTATCCTCATGTTTCAGAACAATTAGGCTTCCATTCTCCGTAATGGCGTTTCAGCTTTGGAGAACTCACTCATGCTATTACATTCACATACATATATGCACTCACACACACAACTACACATACACACAAGTACATATATTTATGCTGATATATATATATATATATGGAGGCTGAATCTTTAGCACACCACGCAAAATGCTTTGCGACATTTCGTCTGTCGCTACATTCTCAAATCGAACTCCGTTGTGGGAGTGATAAAATAACTATGAGTTGAGTACTGGTGGTCGATGTTATCGACAGAGCTCCTTCCCCGAAATTGCTGGCCTTGTGCCAACATTTTTAACCAATATACATACAGACCATGTATGAATAAAGGAGTGAAAGAACGAATTAATTAATGAATATGGTACAAAAAATCATGTTGAAATCGATATTACTTTGTAAAAATGACTGAAATACTTATTCCTCAGAAACATTTCATTTTCAGCCCATGCTTCCTATATTTAAATACAAACACAATACACCCCGACTTAAATTTATTCATACATACATACATACATTATATATATATATATATAT
>NC_068981.1:92969220-92970511 GCF_001194135.2 Octopus bimaculoides
TAAGGGATCAGCAACAGTTGCTTCACCAAATACCGAAGTTCAGAATTAGCAGCTAAAGTGCTGAAACTCCAACAGATAGCAATAATTGGGGTTTCAGCACTTTAGCTGCTATTTCTGAACTTCGGTATGTGGTAAAGCAACTGTTGCTGATCCCTTAATTATGTTTATAAATGTATAAGAACTTTTAAATAAGTTCTTCACCGATAATGGTGTTTACATACCGAAGGGCTTGGTAAAAATTATTAATTATTAATTCATTAATAAATTAATAATCCTTTACCCTTTTATTTATAATTATTATATATATATATGTGTGTGTGTGTATGTATGTATGTATGTATGTATGTATAATTCTGTAAGTATGCGAAAAAGAGACGAAAGTGTTGGGGGAGATTTTGCATGAATGCGTGATTTCTGGTGTGACTGATTATTCGCGCGTGTAGTTCCAAATTAGTTTTCATGTGGATGAAAATGTCCACTAACTGGTGACATATTAACAAACAGGCCTGTTATTTACCTCTTATCATGGCACAAACTTCAAAATACATAATACTTAATACGTCATAATTACGTTCGTAAACAATAGTCAATTTGCTTACTTCATGTTTGCTTATTACGCAAAACGATTTCGTTTTAAACACTTACTAGGAATATAATATATGTTTACTCTGGAAACCTTATTGCGTCACACGGAATACATTTAATCAATTCCGTATGGTTATATGACTTTATTTACTATTGTACATCTCCACATTCTAGATCGGATCATTTCACTAAAAGACAAATATTTCAGTATAGTTTGAACTAAACGTTAAGAAATTATAGTTATATCATACACAAAAATTAGCAGAGTGCATCACAGGCATGTTTTAGTATTTTATATATTTATTAAAACGAAAGGAAAAATTCCAATGGTAACCAATGGCAACACTAATCGATAAACACACCTAAGAACATATTTCCAATTAAATGAAAAATATAGCGTGATGCCAGACACACAGGGAATAAAAGGGCATACAGGAAACAAACAGTATCTCCGTATATCGTCCATTATCGTACATCTAGTTAGCATAACGTCTGTTTTGAAATAGGAAAGCTTATTTTATCAAATTTTTTTCCCCGCCGATACAGCATCTGTTAGAGCAATTCATGTAACTTCACATGCAGATTTCTTTGGAACATATCTCATATCCTCCGCGAACAATCTCCTTTGAACGATTTAATAATCAACGAATTTGCTTTCATTACAAAGTCTGTTTTATATATATATATACATATATATATATACATA
>NC_068981.1:92971169-92976159 GCF_001194135.2 Octopus bimaculoides
ATATATATATATATGTATATTTATATATAAATATGCGTGTGTGTTTGTGTACGTATTAACTACATACATATGCATATACATACATTTACTGTTTCGACGATTGATAAGAATTTATGAATACAATCGGATTGTTGAGAAGGTTATAACCTGTTTATTAGGAAAAAATCAATAACCCAAGCAAGAATAAAATTGTAATATAAATTCGTACATGCTCGTTTTATAATAAGGGTATTGCGCTATGTATACGAATGTTGCTTAGTAATATCAATGAAACAAGAGAGAATTTTTCATTATCTCATAAAGTCATATTTATGTCCAATATGTTCGTTGAATGATAACACTTTGTATTTCTTTTGAAATGTAGTGCTAAGATAAATATTCACAATATTTCTTGAAGATCATTGAAAGTTTTCTGATATGTCAGGATATATATGCAATGATATATAATTTCAATCGCATGAATTCAAAAAAATTCTAATATATATTCCAGATAGTTAATATGTATATAAATGTAGTCAGATAACTATCATGGAATTAATGAATAATTAAAATAATGTTGCATTACGAATTAATTCTCGGACTATTAATCATATAAATGCGAAAACTGGATGTATTCCTTGAATATTACTAAATTTCTGTACAGGGAATGTTTGTTAGTTCAATATTCTTTATCATTAACGTTTTATTGAAATATTTATCACAATATTATATTTTACATTTGTAATTGATCTTAACTAACTAGCATTGCTGTTTACAGTCATATATCCCCTTTTATTTTGTAGGAATGATATTTATGTGGGAAATGTATGAACGCTGTCTTATATGTTATGTTATACAAAGTGATCACACACACACATACACACATACAATAACACAAGAACACAAACACACTCTCACCTACAAACATACACACACACACTCACCCATACAGTGTCACACACAACACAGCCACGCGTATGCATATTTGTAAAGAGTCCTTTTTTTGTGCCCTACTAAAACAGACATAAATACAAACTTCATGAATAATGCAATATTCAGGCAGTTGACCATCGATAATTCTATAGAAGACATCGGTGATAAACATCCTGACGTTTTGTATCATTTCAATATTTCTTTACGTTATGGCACTGCAGCTGACGTGAAATACCTGTGAACACTGAAGTTTAGAAGAGGTCTAGTGCTTCCACCTCTTGCAGCAGTAGCAGTACTAGACGTTGTGGTTGATGTTGCATCTATAAGGGTTACAGGATTGGTAGAAACCCTCATTTGTAGTTACATGATACACAGTAGACAAGATATGATGCAGTCTGCTCGTAATATGGTAAGATAGTAAAAAGTTCCACGTTTGGAAGTGAGAGACAGATTTGCAGTCTATTCGTTGCCTTTGAAATGATTTTAAATGGGCAAGTAAAATATAGACGAATTGTAAACTTATGCTGACGTCTCATTAACATGTTGGATTTTCATAGCTCGTATAATGACTGCTAGAGCATGAAAGTGTTACAATTTTGGCGTAGTCTTATAACTCTCCTAAACAAATTCTGGAAATCTCTATCTTCCTTTAAGATTACTAGTTGACTTTGAGTTTGCTAGTATGTTTTTGGGGTAGTTGGTACTTAATTTATTGTTACTTAGCTTAATCATTTCTTCGTAGTGGGTATCACGATCGCTACTTATATTCTGTGTTCGATGTTTTAGGCAGTGAGCAATCCTCTACTTACATTGTATGGATGGTGGGAACTGAAGTTGAGGTATCGTCCAGTGAAGATCGGCTTGCGGTATACGGATGTCCTGAATCCATACTTGGTGCGTGTTATTAATACGTCCAGGAATGCTAGCTCATTGTCCTTTTCCTTTTACATTGTGAAATAATAATAATAATAATAATAATAATAATAATAACAATAATAATAATAGTGATGGTGATGGTGATGGTGATGATGATGATGATGATGATGATGATGATGGTGGTGGTGGTGGTGGTGGTGATGGTGGTGGTGGTGGTGGCGGTGGTGGTGGTGGTGATGATGATGATCATGATGATGATCATGATGATCATGATCATGATGGTGATGATCATGATGATGATGGTCATGATGATTATAATAATAACGTCGAAAACTACCTTAAGAACGAGAACCCAGGCTCGAAATTCCCCCATGATACCTGATAAAGGCTGCAGAGTATATCAGCCGAAACGTTGTGTTAACAACAAACAAGACGAGGACAAATATCCGTCAAATAATGTCCGTAGAATAATATTAATAAGAAAGAAATCGTATTTGAGCAAAGCTACAGAAAGTTTCAGAGACAAATCAGGAAATGTAAAACTGACAGACTACGTGGAGAATGCACTGGTAGAACTTGTATTGATTAAAACATAGAGATATAACACGAAGATGAGACCAGATGAGACATTGTGATTCGAGAAGATAAACAGTTTCAGCAGAGAATGTGGGAGATTTTCAAAAAAGAACACGTCCATAATTTGGTAAAAAGAAAATGCTGACTTAGCGACAAACTGGAAGCGTCACAATTGCGAGTTCGAAATACTTTTCTTCCTCGAAATACACGAATGTATCTAGTTCATCTATGTAAGCATATACATACATGCATATGTGCGCGCGTGTGTGTGTGTATGTGTGTGTATGCATGAATGTATACATGGAAATGTGTATTTTTGTATCAGATGAGACAATGTCCGGCGAATATGTTGGATGGGGCATCGCTTCTTAGTCAACCTACTCAAGCCTTTGGAATGTCATCTTCACTGTTTGTGGCCGAGCATTATCCTGATGGAAGAACACCTTTCATCTTGAAATCAAAGATGGTTATTTTTCTCCTAGTGCTGAGTTGAATGACTGGTTGAATGAACTAATCCAAGCTTCTCCGCTAGTTTCTCAACAGTTACGATGGTATTTTGTTCCACCATGGTATGCAGGACGCCTTTCTTGAGCCCTACATACCTCCCAGGACAGTTTTCGTTTTCTAGGTTGTAGTTTCCGACTTGGAATTTCAGGAACTACCATTGACACTGGCTTACCCTTATTGTCCGATCCCCATATACTGCATTAATATTCCTCGCACTTTCTGTTGCGTTGTTGCCTTTATTGAACTCATAAAGCAAAATATGCCAAATATGTTCCTCTGTCACTTCCATTATGGCTTTGAAATAATGACTGTTAAAATTGAACTGCACTCTTCAAAACTTGCACTAAGAATAAGGACAAGCTAAAATTGTTACGTGCTTTTATAACAAATTGATACACGTAGTTCATCTCGTCGACCCATCGACTTTTAGTTCATGCAACAGAAAAAAACACATTATCTATGTCATTACACATTACATCGTGATGCAAGTCGGTGAACAAGCAGATTCGTTACCACGCCAGACAAAAATACTCAGCGGCATTTCCTCCGTCTTTGCGTTGCAAGCTGAAATTCCGCCGAGGTCGACTTTACCTTTCATATTTCGGGGTCCATAAAATAAACACCAGTTGAGCATAGGCCTCATACATAGCCGTCAGTGCTCGGAATTGCTTCCCGCGATCCAAAATTTGAAATCGATATGACCCTTGGTTACCGAGATATGTAGAATTTAAATTTCTTTAGAGCATCTGATTTATGGAGAAGGACCAAGAGATTATTCAGATTTATAGATGTAAGTTAAAGTTTTCTTTAAATACCGATATAAGCTACACTTAATTCAAGAGTCTGCTGTAAACGAAACAAACTGAGAGAATGCGTGAATCTTCCTGCTAAAATAGTGACGTGTTGTTCATGAAAACGGGATTGCATAATCTTCTATGACTTCAGAGGTATTTATGGAGATTGTGCAATTCAGCAAATGTTTTGCGTCTGATATTCAGATAATCTGAAGAATAATTAAGTCTATGAGCATAAGATTACTCTTTTTATACCGTTTTCAAACAAGCATGATCCACAGGGATTTGTCCAATTTCTTTGTGGTTTATATCTCGCAAATATCTTGCATTTTGCACTGTAATTATCATCGTATTCTTTTCAAATACAAATATATTGTCGACTTCCTCGTTTTTATAATTCTGATGGCAGTAGTATGGCTGGAGAAAATTGAACAATATCTGGTTTAAATATGTATTCTATGATATCTATATAGAGTTTATGACTTTAGCGTCGTATAGCATTTGTACGTGTGTGTATATGTATATTTATATATAGGAGAATTCACGAAAAAACAACAGACGAAGACAGGTGGTGTAAACAACGAATGGATGTATTAGTATAACGCTCGGGAATAGAGAATGTCTTTAACGTTTCGAGCCTACGATCTTGAACAGAAAGGAACACAGAAAGAAACAAGGAGAGAAACAAAATATATAATCAGAAAATAGGAAAAACTTAGATCAACAAACAATTCAATTGGACCACATGTGTACTTATTTTATACAAAACATGATATAACATTTACGTGACATAACAATTCTTACGGCCGTTTCCTCTTCCGATATCAATCAGTGCCTACGAAAGAATTGCGAAAATAATATTCTTCATCTTCATAGGACATTAGAACCAGAACATGGAGCTTTATCAGAGTGAGTAAAAAAGCATCCAGAAAATAAAAAAAAAAAGGAAGAGGGAATAAGAAAGAAAACATGGCATAAAGAATAAGCCTAGAGGCCTCTTTCGATTTCTAAAAGAATGTTGATGTGTGACTAGTCTACATTTCATCTCATTTTGGGTAGCTCCTATGTAATTCATTTTACTAAATTGTGTTGTGACTGTGCATTGGCAAATTACGTCCTTAATGCTACACTGTTGTTACATGTACTCTACGTGCATAGTGTGCATCCATACCCATGCCCAGAGATAAAACGGGTAACTGATACCGATAGTAAATACGTATACTTTATCCCTTAGTTTGTTACTATAACCTTTATTCTGCTTATCTTTCACACACACACACACACACACACACACACATATATATATATATATATATATATATATA
>NC_068981.1:92976351-92979450 GCF_001194135.2 Octopus bimaculoides
AAGCTGAAGGAATTTTTATTAAATATGTTATGGCTTTTTTAGCTTTACTCTTCCTCTACACATTGTGTTTATCATTTTTGAGATTTGAAGAAATCTTAACTTTTTTCACGCATATGAGGATGGTGTTCCAAATAGAAAACGAAAGAGTTTATTGAACAAACCAATAGAGTCAACGAAGTAAACAATCCTGGTTTGCGCTAAGAGTACTCTAAAAATGAAACCACTAAATTATTATTATCTTTAAAGTATATTAATTTATTACTTGTTGCTGGTGATTTTGCATTTATTGTTTTTCAATCAGCTCCAGTTGTATCAAGATTATTTTAAAATTTATTATCAATTATCAGCATTTGTTATGGTTAATTAAGAAGAAGAATATTTCAGTCAATTTTATCCATTTCATATACCAGTGTATGAATGAAGATTATTACATGTATATGATTGCATATATATATATATCTATATGTGTGTGCGTGTGTATGTACGCATGCATATATATATATATATATATATATATATATATAAAATTATGTATATATATATATACGCGCATAGATGCTTATAACTACATGTATGTACTCATGTATACATTTTTGTGAGTGTGCGTGTATGTGTGTCTGCGTGATTGTGTGTATGAGTGTGTGAGTATCTGTGTGCCTATATACAAGCATATATATATATATATATATATATATATATATATATGTGTGTGTGTGTGTGTGTGTGTGTGTATTTATACATGCATACATACTTATACGTACATGGATGTATCTATGTATATGTTTGTGTGTGTGTCTATATATGTTCCTACACACTCAGATTTATTTTGGTGCATGTTTGTTTAAAATGTGTATCTCTATACGTTTTTGTATTTGTTTGGCCGGGTATATTTACGTATATACTTGCATGTTTTCTTTCGTGTAGGGAATTATTGGCTTTAAAATGCTTTACATAGACATTTCAAGCATAAATCGTTGGAAAACTGCATATCTGAATTTATTTAAGTGAAAAAATAGCTAAAATCATGTCGTTTTCTGACAATTGTCAAGGTTTACATTTGACATACTCCGAAAAGTTTCTGCTATTGTTGAAAATGTCATTATGAACGGCACTTTAGAAGAAAACCCAGATTAGCTCATTTGCAATGCCTCGCTAAAAATACACTACCACTACTATTACTTCAGAGATGTAGTTTCATTTTCAATCGTTACATCAGGAGCTCCTACACAGATTCTGATAGCCTTCACTACCATTATTAACACAGCATCTTTGTATATTAACATGTATCAGTACAACAGTTGGTAAACAGCTTCAGACTTCTGCTGCTTCAATGGACATTGTTTGAAGTCAGGCTGTTGGGTAATATGCATCTATTTTAGGCTTTATACGATGTTATCATTTATATGTTCGGCTAAAGTAAGTAATGTAATTAATCTAGCCCGAAAACGAACGGCTTGTTAATGATTTTATTTAAACTATGTTTACTATACTACAATTAAAAGTGACGCCTTAAAACTTCGTTCCCAAGCATTTAATGCAGTTATTATCGATTTTCTTTTATATACTCAAGATCATAAAAGTGAAAATTGCTGAGTGGAGATGGTAATGATGTACCAGCACACGTATCAAATTCGATTCATCTAAGCAGCAGGTGAATATCTGGATAAGTTTCGTAATTCTGTGTTGATAATACCTCAAAGGAATAACAACTAAATCCTAATTGCATGGAATCTATAAAAATCAGACCTGCACTGAGGAAATATGTACCGTCAAAAGAATGTAATATCGAATGGCTGGAAATGGCGGTTGTTTTGCAGAATCGGCAGTGTAACTACCAAAATGCTGCATCTTCTTAAGTTCCCTTACGCGTAAAGATTCTAATTCTAGGTTCAAGTATGTACTTCCTCTACTGGAGTGGAAAAGATAAAGTAAAAATTCAGCAATGATTTTCATTGCAACCACTGTATCGTATTACAAATTTTAAGTTATAAAACATATAAAAGAGAGGCGAGTATGTTAGTGCAATGAGGGCGTATTGCATTTGATTTAAGTGAACGCTGCCTTAAATTTAATCTACATATTTTAGTTGCTCATAATTCGTTCTTAGTTATTGTATCTACTCAAGGAGCAAATAGTAGTTGGCTAAATCGGAAAACTTAACAATCACAAAAGCATCATATTTATTTTCATTCCTGATGTTCCTCAACTAAGATATTTCTGAAGTATACATTACTATTCATACTTCTGAGGTCAACAAACTTGAGATGAAAATAAGTATTCCATAAAATTATCAAAACAAATCAATACAAATATTATCACTGACATAAATGAATCGATTTAGTTTGCTTTATTATATGCTTTATTATATGCGTGCATATATGCATGTAATTAGCCGGTCGCTTATCACTGAGTTACGTTAAGAGTATCATTAAATAGAGATTATGTTTACTTTTATGGAGTAGGTTCGAAAGACCTCGGTTAAGAAGTACGTTGATGAATTCGATCTAGACGCACGCTATTATTGAATGAAAGCATTTCTTCATTCGACGAAGCATCAAGTCGACCGAGTATAGATAAGTTTAATTTGGAAGTTAGCAAAAGTTGTTGGATATATGTACACACACACACACACACACACAAACACACACACGCACACACACACACATATATATATATATATATATATATATATATATATATATATGAGTGTATGTACGTGTATGTTTGTATGAGTATCTGTGTATACGCGGTGCGTATTCATGAATTGTAATCCATTTCGACCATCAGTTCGAGGAATTGAACTTATTGTACTCGTTGAGTTGTTCAAATGATTGGAAATTTTAGTGGAAATTTCAACATTTAATTTGTGATACGAGTTCATGATAGGGCCTTTAAGCTTCATCCATATGATAGGCTTCATACAGTTTGTCAACACAAGGCTACTTACATATCATGAGTACTTGTGTTTATGAAAATGTCTGCTACTTATGAATTGATTAAGGCAGCACAAAGCGATTAATCAGCTGAGTATGCAGTGTTCATATCAATGAAAGTATATGTGGTTTACTTATAGCATATATATATAAGATCGGAAGAGCG
>NC_068981.1:92979611-92983548 GCF_001194135.2 Octopus bimaculoides
AGAGAGAATGAGTGGACAAACTAAACAAAAAGGTACACATGGTACTCAAACGTAATAGAAGTTACGTGTATTATTTAAAACAGTTTGATTCCATTCCATGCGACTTATTGTTACGCGGGCCTTCATCACAATTCCACATCTTTTTCGATAGTAATTGCTCTCAAACTTGAAGTAATTCCTCTGGAGGATGGATTTTAAAGCTTTAATTATAAATTTCATGTCGATGCGCCCTCATACATCTTTTGTATAGCTTTCGAATCAAACTTTGATTGCTTTTATTTCATAATAGTGTAGGATATTAGTATACAAGTTCGCTACATCGAAGGCTATCATGAGCGTCTCTTCATTGATTCTTTCAGGGGCATGGTTTCGCATGTCTAGTTAGTCTCTAATGAACCTGTTGATATATAGCTGAAGTGATGGGTTTCATATAATATACCGGCTTAATGGGTCTTAGTTTTAAATCTCTTGATGGTTGGATATTAATGTATATATCTGGTGATTCGTTGCAATTTTTTTTTTTGTTTATCTAGCTCTTGTGCAGTTTTGGTAAACCGTAGAAAAGTTTAGGTTTACATTTAAAATTGGTTATATAGTCGATTTCGTTGTCTGTCAAAACTTTTCCGTATAGGAGAAGTAAGGCTGAAGGATTTTCTTTATTATTCCCGTTGTTTAATTTTTTCAACCATTTCGTAGTAGGAATCGTTTTTTTATTATGGATTGTACTACTTCTCTGTCTAATTCTGTGTCCATCAGCAGTAAAGCACTTCCTTTATCGGCCTCTTTAATTGTCAATTCATTTTGCAATTCAATTACCATTTTTCCCATTCAGTAGTGCTAATGTTTGAGCTAATTCTTTGTGTAAGGTATCATAAGGGAAATTATGAATGTATACTCAAAAGTCATTGAGTATTAAATTCCTACTTTGGGGTTTACGATAATTGATTTCGTCATTAACAAGTGATTCATCGCCGTAATTATAATTAAGTGGTGTTTCTGTAAGTTGCAACTCTCTGCAAAATTCGGTAATATTGATTTTAATTTCATTCTGTTTACATCTGCATGAGGTTGGGGTAAATTTTAGCCCTTTTATTAGGGTGTTGATTTTTGTCGTTGAAAAAGAAGTTTCCTTTGATAAATATATTACTTTGGATTTTTCCTGTATATTTTGTCCCAACGTGTGAAATGTCAATATTTCTAGAATGAGGTTAATTTTGTTTGGTTGTATTCTTTTAAATGTCTGTTTAGTTCTTTCTGTAGAGACTATATTCTAATTATCTGCAAAAAAAAAAGTTATCAGAACACTATTCTGATTTGAACTGAGTTTCATGATTATGGAAAAAAGAAAAAAAACTGAACATTTATTTTTCTTATTGTTGAAGGGAATTTATTTCTTCAGATCCACAATTTTCTTTCCCTGAACACTTTTCGAAAGATGTTTATATGTTTGACATGCATTGATTCATGAATTGATTTATATTTTTGTTTGTTGCTTGATACTCTTAGTTCAAGTAATTTTCAGTTTCGCTGAAGCTAATTTTCCTTTACTTGTCTTTGTTGTTCAGGTTCTTCATGAATTGTTTTTTATCTGTAGAGCAAGTACTTTTACAATTATATGATCATCACGGTGCATCAGGTTTTCTAGAATGGTTCGGTTAGTGACTTCAAAATACTATATGACATTCATAGAGATTTAGAATGGTAGCACCTAATTGGCAGATATTGCCGCCACTGGAGAATATTATTAAATATTTGATGGTTTGAATAAAATGTATCAATTTTCGTGCTTGCAAAACAAGTGAACTTCCATAATACGGATGTATCAGATTTTTTTTCTAGAAACGTCTACTTCACACGCGTAAGATTACCCATCATATTTACATATTATATAATCAGTCTTACAGTGTTAACACATACTCGAAATTTTGACACGTAAGCTGACGTTTTGAGCTTATTAAATAACGAAGACCATTTTAGGAAATGCTGTAAAGTTTTAGAACAAAACGGTTACTTGAGAATATTGGCGCTGATTGCCTTGTGACCAATCACGAACCTACATTACTTAGTGCCATAATTCGTTTCAGGTAATATCTTGCCTTGTATCAACATGTCAAAACGTCATCGCTGATCAAGATCTGCTATTACACCACAATAGTATATTCAAGAGAACATTACTAAATTCTACTCCTACAATTAAAAATGTCCAGTCTTTGTTTATTGTTAATGTTGACACAACAATGATATAGTATGGGGTGCTTAATGCCTCATTAATAACGTCATTGAGATAGTGTTACTCGTGTATGATTTTTGAGGTACAAGAATAAGAGAAAGTTCTAAAATTACAAGAAAATTGGTTTCTAAATGTTTTGTTTACGATAAGTATGATAATTGTAAGGTTACTAAAGTAGTTCTTTTATGCATATTCATATTATATCGATGAATATTATAAAAACAATAGCAATAAAAAAGAGCAGATAGATATGTTCAAAAATACTGATGAAAAGTTCACCGAGAGTGAATTATAATGATGACATAGGATTCAATAAAGTGAAATTAAGAAAATTTGTATTACATATATACTTCACTTTACGATGAAAACCACTCTTGAACATAAAGTACGTTAATGCATTTTCTGTTTGAAGCCTAATGTAAGAGTTGAAATGAATGCTAAGAAGCCTATAGATAGTCACCTGTTTCCCTATCCATATCTGGGTTCATTTTAACATTAACTACATTTGATGAAAATATATTAAAAAGATTAGAGAGATCACGGCATCGGATTAGTTATTCATGCTTCTTTATATCGCCAACATGTTTTCTATGGTAATTGCTTTTATATCTCTCTTAGTCAGATTGGCAACACATTTTGCACATGCATCGTGCTTTACAGCCAGTTTCAGTATAGGGTAGTATAATAAGTAATCTTCTTCGAATCCGTTTTAAAGATCCAAGTAACTCTGAAGAACTGTGCAATAAGCTATTTTACGAAGGTATAGAAACACTAAGTTACTTATATTTCACGATATATATATTTCATTTATATTTCACGATATAACACAGATTTCGCACAAGAATGATTATAAGCTTAATCCCATTTGGGCAGACACAAATTAAATTACGTGGGAATAATTTCTGTAATATCAGTTTTAAAGTCATTTAATTAATTCGACGGAGACTAATGAAAGAAAGAAATAATGAAAGAAAGAAATAGGGTGAATAGAAAAGCGTTTACAAAAGTCGTTCGTTACAGCTTAATTATATCAACAGTATAAGTTCTATCGCTTAATTTAATAAGTGAAGTAAGGTTCATATATATTGTGCTATGTTTCAGCTTGTTATTTTAAGTTCACATATTTGATATTTATTTAATAAGGGAAAGAAATCCAATAGGGGCATTATTTTAAATATATATATATATATATATATGTACAATACTATTCAGTATGTACTATTATTAGTATTGTCTATCTCTCACGTTCTCTCTTTTTATCTATATTTATCTCTCTTTCTCTCTCCCTGCCCCTCCCACTCTTTCTTTTTCTCTGTCTCTTCTTCCGTGCATAGCGAGATAATTTAGTAATGCCATTATACACGTTTTAGTTCCTTAAATCTGGACTCCAATACACCGGCTTATTTGATAATCAGATATTACCCAGGCACCATGTATGCCATATATATCTGTGTTTGTATGTGTATATGTGCGTGTAAATGTGTATGTACCTAAATGTATATAAATTATATATTTATAGGTTATACTGTACTACATAATATGTGGTCTGATCAATAAGTGTCCGGACTGTTGCCATATTAACGAAGCTAAAGCACGCAAAGTAAAACCGCTTGGCACACATTGACCTTGAGTTCTGCTGTGCATGGGCATTTAGTTTTAACGTTATGGCTCATAACGAGTTCATATATATATATATATATATATATA
>NC_068981.1:92987360-92989247 GCF_001194135.2 Octopus bimaculoides
ATATGCACATATATATATGGATGGATGTATATCTGGTTATATAGGAAATTTTTTTCACTATTCCTTTGAAAAATATAAATACAAAGTAATAAGGCAAAACTATTATGAACACAGCTTAGCGTCCAGCATTGAAAAAATTCGCTGAAACTATAAATAGTGTAATTTACGCAACAATTCAGGAATGCTTGCAAACGTTTAATCCGACAGTGTCTTTAATTTCATTGAGCCATCCGTCACCCGCTAGCCCTGCCCCACATCACACACGCTTCGAACACACGTAAAAATGCGCATAATCTTCCTCAAAAACACAATCGCATAGACCTAATCATATAATGTATAAATGTATATGTGTGTTTCTGTCCACATAACACACGCACACACACTGATATATATAGAGAAAGAGGGATGTGCAGAGAGAGAGAGAGAGAGAAAGAGACGTACACACAGAGTGGGAGACATAGAGAAAATTTGCGATTGCAAGAAACAGGGAGAGCTAATGTGGGAAATACGTATATTTCCATTTTTCATTTTTCATATGAAATTTCGTGTATACATATATGTGTCTACGTGTTGAGTCTGCATTAGTCAGAACAGAACATGACAGTATATGTAAATTCATTCATAAATCTGCATTCATATATATATTTATCCCTTCTTTTCTTTTTTTTTCCACTTATCTAAACGTACATATAATGGAATATACATATGTATATTGTTTTGTATTGAATATTCATTTTGGAATTTTTTTTTTTTTTTGGTTTTCAATATTGCATGTATCATCATCTGTACACGACATGTTATTCTATGCGCAATATTTTATTTTGAATTCAATAATATTCCATCTCCTGGGAGTGAGGGACTTAAGGAAATCTCTCGTCTTGAGCTAGAAATAGCAGTTATGTCTTCCCTAATACATCTCATTGCTAAATACAGGAAGAATATATTCCTAAATATCCCGAAAGAGATGATATATTCAAGTACGTACCTAATGCCTTTGATCAGCGGTCTACTCAATACGAGATCAAATCTGATCAAAACTGTCGAATGTCTTATTAAATTATTCTATCCAGATATTTTATAATTACAGTAATATTTTATTTCTGTATCATACAGAGAAATTATTGATACGTGTCAGGGTATATCAATCAGATAATATCTGCACAGTATAGATTTGCGTTCCATTCCTTCAAAGAAGCACTGCACGTTATCTGTAGACCAAAACCCACGAAGTGACTATATACCAAAAGCAGGGTGGTTTTAGAGAAGTGGCCGTGCACTGGCAGAGAAGAGTGACGCTTTAAGTTGTTTCTTACCTCGCCATACAGGTGATGCTGCTGCGGCAAATGGAAACACAACTGATGCATCTATTACTGCATTAGAAGCATTACTCTGTATATGGCACGACTGTGTAGTAAGAAGCTTACTTCACAACCATATAGTTCTGGGTTCAATCTCACTGCATGGCAATTAGGGCGAGTATCTTCTCCTATAGACTCTGGCCAAACAAAGACTTATGAGCGGAATTGGTAGATGGAAACCGAAAGAAGCCCGTCCTAAATTTATATGTGTGTGCGTGTGCTCCGTGCGTGTGTGCATGTGTGTGTTCATTCCTGTGTTCACCCTCGTATATTAGCTGGTCGTCAAAAAGAGTGTGATAGCGTAAGTATTAGGCTTTAAAAAATAAGATCTGGGGTCAATTTGTCCGACTAAAACCCTTCAAGTTGGAGCCCCAGCAATGCCTCAGTAAAATGACTGAAAGCATTAAAAGATAAAAGACAAAACATATATGTATGTGGATGTTTGTCCTGTGCATGTATGAATATGTATGCGCACACACCACACACACACACCACACACACACACGCACACACACCACACACACACACG
>NC_068981.1:92993113-92994382 GCF_001194135.2 Octopus bimaculoides
AAAACGGGGGTAGCTGATGAAGGAAAATGTTCTCTATGTGGCTTGTGTGTTTTCTGTACTCTGGTTATTATTATTTCTTGTCTACATTTTGTTTGCAATGTCCTGTACCCAGATATGTACCTATATATACAGGTAGACGTAGGTATGCACACACCTGTACGTATATATGCATATACTCATTTATTATTTGGAATGAGGAGAAAAAGCACAAAATGAGCCACTACATCAGAATGGGGTGTCAGTGTATTTGTTGACTGAAAGCTTTTCAGGGCGTTCAAAAATCACATAACCCCCACCCCCAATTTTCCATGACAGCTTAGGGCCTGAAATACTCCAAACGGACGCATAGCATGTTGCTTAGTCAAATTAGCTCATCATTTCCTCCACATATGCTTTGTTGTCAATGCTGCACTTTCTCATATCACCTATTTCAACATAACTGTGATATGTTATATATTAACTATGCCATTTTAATCCCGAACAACGCCGGGTATCTCTACTAGTATATATGTATAAACTTGATAATGGATGCGTGGCGTCCAATTAAATAATGAATAGTAAATAATATATATATATACATGCATTTATGTGTAGAGGACGTCACCGACGGTTCAAACAGCATGAAATAGTAAACAACGAGAAAATGGAAAACAAAACAAGTAAACACAGAGAGGAAACCCTTCATCAGTTGTCGGCTGTCTATCTGCTCCTCTTTTCGAGCATTCAACGACAATATGAGTCGTCAAAGCCAGTTGCTCCCATAAAATCTACAATAAAATTTAGGAGTTATAGAGGGTCAAAGTTGGGGACAAAAGTATCAGAGTGGAGACGTACAAGGAAACCGAACGAAAACAAACGAGAGGAAAATGGTAAATGCAATGAGACACATTTTTTGAAAAGGGAAAAGATAGAAGGGAGATGATAAACGTCCGCTCTTTTGAACGACTGTGCAGGTAAAGAAAGATGGTCACGTGATCAGTGACCATCGTCCATCTTTCCTTTCCTCACGTTACCAACTTTCTTTTCCTGCACGGAGTCTCAAAAGGGCGGACGAGTTTTTCCTCTCTCTTCTGTCTTTTCTCACAGTGATCACTGTTTTCCTCTCGTTCTGGTCTAACGACCCTCCATATTTGTTTTCGTTCGATTTCCTTGTATGTCTCCATAGTCATGTTTTTGTTTTCAACTTTGAACCGCCATAAATCCTAAATTTTATTTTAGAATTTATGGGTGCAACTGTCTTTGAAGACTCATATTGTCGTTGAATGAACG
>NC_068981.1:92994640-92995945 GCF_001194135.2 Octopus bimaculoides
ATATATATATATATATATATATATATATATATATACACATACACAAACTCAAAGCTACATACTTTTATACAACTATCACCATTACTTAAACATGACAATTACAATATTGTTTGGCACGTTTATCATGTTCATCTACAACAAGGAGATGCTGTAATATATTGCATCGCATAAAAAAATATTAAACAAACATTCGTCGACAAAAAAATATAGAATTTATAGATTTCCCTATAGAGATAATCTATTGGTTGTGCTACCATTACTCATATTGGAACCCAAGGCCTACATATTGTTGTATCATTACTCATACTGGAATGCAGTCTACAAATGTCACAACCAAATTAAGACGTTACAGATGACATGTATTTTTGTAAATGTCAAATTACGATTAATGTCATAAAGTTCAACTTGATAACGCCATATTCGAACATTCTATCCGTCAAATTCTGGCTGCAGCATTTGAACAAACAATGTTTAGGGTGTAGGTTTTACCTTGGGATAAGCCCCGTAGTTTTTTTTATCTTTTTTTCTTTTTCTCTTGCACTACTGTAGGCCGCATCACACCATATACTACAAATGAGTTTAAGATCCTTATGAAACATGCAGAAAAAGGAGTTTGCAAATTTGATTGTTTCAAACATATCAAAAGGATCTTATACACATATACGAATACACCATGATAAAAAAATGGCTTAATTGGAACATGCTCATGTTTTCATAGTTTGAAGTGTATATATACACACATGCGCGCACATATATATACATACTGCCTCAGGGTCGACAAGAGCCTTGTGAGTGGTTTTGGTAGACGGAGATTGAAAGAAGTCCGCTGTATATTCATGTATCTATGTGTGTCTGTGTTTTTTATGTCTGCGTTTGTCCAACCCAGGTCCCAACTCCACCGCTTGACAACCGTTGTTGGTGTATTCACTTGCCTGTAACTTAGCACGACTAAGTTGAAGGTAGATTTACTTCTGCTTTCATAGAACGTAAAGAAATCGGTGTTGCAGGATTGTATACTGCACGTGTACTGCAGTGGTACTATGCGTAGCTTAAATAAAGAGATTGAAAGGCAGGGGCGAATTATGCCTACCTAATCTACAGATAAATAAACTATTTTGCATTTTATGCACAGTAATCAGAGTAACCTTCACAATTTTATTGAATTAGGTGCATATTTTGCCCTAAAAGGGAAATGTTGCTTTCGATCTATTTTATTCAAGGTAGGCAGTACCTACTTTGCTTACCTAGGCGGCCACATCCCTAATATATTTATACATATATATATATATATATATATATATATAT
>NC_068981.1:92996175-92998715 GCF_001194135.2 Octopus bimaculoides
AAAAACAGTGATACATTTATTTGAAATGCATCAAGGTAGAGAACAGAAGAAAAGAAATTTTACGACTGAAGTAACTTGGATGAACACATTTTAAACAACAAAAGTGTCCTACAGATCGAAACGTTGACAAAACAAAAAAAAAACGAAGTAAATTCGATACAGAAATTCATCAAGTCCCAAATTTAGTTTTTACTAAAACAGAAGCGTTGGCAACATACAACAAAATGTAATCAATTCAAGTTATGCCAAGTTTAGATATATCTACTGAAATTGGCTCAAACTTTACGCTATAGATTTTATTCGAAAATATTTGAAAAAATTGAAATATAGTAAAAGCTTTAAGACAAAATTGTCGATTTAATATTTTTAATAATGGAAATCTGAAATGTGAACTAAGTCATCAGTCAATGTTATGACTAATGATTTAGTTTTAGTATGGAACTTGTGCTAGATGGAGAGGGGGCAAAAATAAATCTATAAAATTCACTGCATCTTAACAAAAAGTCGAATAAAAATTTTATATTTCCACGCACCATTCTAAATTAATACATATTTTAAAGTTATATCTTCCCTTCGAGTACTTCCCTAATCAACTAACTTTTTTATTTAATTACCATAACACTAATAACACTTTTGTTTTAATTTCTATTCTTGTTATAATCAAATAAACTTTCATAAATTTTCTCTCTCTACCACATTCTCTGTAGGTATATTTTAATTTTTTTTTTTTTTTTTTGCTGGCCTTTAACCCTCCACTTATAATTGAATTCAGTTATTGATCGACTAAATTTAAATTATTAGTTATTTAGCTATATTTCCATTGTTACTTCATCAAAAATATTTAATCTACGCTTCTAAAAGACTCTGTACCTCTTGGCATAATGTACGTTACCTAAATACTTAAAACTTTAATACATACACATGCATAGGCACACACGTATACACACACATACACACACACATACACCAGCTCCGCCACAAGGCCGATGACTGGCCTCATTATTTATACAAAACATTCCATCATATTAAAGATTTATTTAGTTAATATATTGGTTTCAAATGTTGGCACATTGCCAGCAACCTCGAGAGTAGGGGCACTACATTGATTACATCGACCCCTATGCTCAAGTGGTATTTACTTCAGCGAACTCGAAAGGATGAGGGGCCAAGTATTTCTTAGATGGTAAAAGGTGGACGAAATACCGTAATGTTGGACAAAAAGCATTTTTCCCGGCATGTTCACGAATCTACCAGCTCGCTGCCATTACTGACCATACTAAGTACATCTTATAATTTTTTTTACCTTTTTTAATCATTTTCCACCTGTGTGGGTGTATGTGTATTTATGAGTATGTGCACATCAACTTGTATATAGATGTATGTTGTTTCGTAACACAACCAGAAACCAGACAGAAATAAAGTTTATATGAAAGGAACTATGATACCAATAAAAGAACAACTAGAAAATCATGACGAACGACGCCATTCGATTTGTAAACGTCTAATTTTCAAATTTGGCACAAGTTCCATCAATATCGGAGGGGTGGGTAAGTTGATTACATGGCAGTGTTCAACTGCCATTTATTTTATCGAACTTGTATGGATTAAAGGCAAAGTCGACCTTGGCGGCATTTGAATTCAGAACGTAGACAGACGACTAAGTGAATATATTATCTTTCAGTATTTTGTCTAGATATTATACACAATGTGTCTTCTATATACTTCTTCATATAGTTTACATGTTATAAATGTTCCAGTGCATTTTAAGTATAATCCACTCTTTCATCGAGATATGATACATTTACGTTAATTAATATTTGAATTTCTTCCAATTTATTTAATCTATTCTTTCTAATCTGTTTCAATTTAATTCATAATCTTCTCAAATCCCGTGAATTGTTTGCTTTATTTTATTCCAGAAGGATAGTGAGTTAATCAAATCAGGTGACCACTATAGAAAGATTCAAGCAAGGAATACGACAAATATTTGAATGAGTTTTCCGTCTTAATAAAAACAACACCCTATGCAGAATTAAACGGAGCATATTATTTAAAGTCTGTTACACATTTACACAAGTTAACGTAGAAAGAGTGTGATTCAAGGTGAATAATTTGGTTTCAAATTTTGGCTTAAGGCCAGCAATTTCGGAGAAGACAGTAAGTAGATTACATCGACCGCAGTGCTCAACTGGTATTCATATCATCCCTACCGAAAGGCTTAAAGGCAAAGTCAACCTCATCGGCATTTTAAATCAGAACGTGTAGATCAGCAAAATGCAGCTAATCATTTTGCCCAGCATGCTAACAATTCTGCCAGCTTGCCAAGTTGACTAAGTAAATGGTTTGGAAAAATCAAATTTATGAATTTTTTTTTTTAATATTGGCGACGGCATGGCGTTCGCAAAACAGGTTCGTAATATTTAGTGTGCAACGAACGTAGCTTAGAATAACATTTCACAGGATTTTACTAACGTAATAACGTATTCGAAGACTAGTGAGTAAATATTAATACAGTGACACAAAAATACATTTATACATAT
>NC_068981.1:92998807-93006453 GCF_001194135.2 Octopus bimaculoides
TATATATACACACATTTATGTATACATGTGTATATATATATGTATGTACATGCATATATATATGTGTGTATACATATGTTCATGTATATGTATAAATATATACGCACGTATGGACATATATATATATATATATATATATATATATATATATAGATAGATAGATAGATATAGATATATAATTATATACAAACATAGGCAATATTAAATCTCTGAGCGAGAGCACTATCCTTTATTAGACGCCCCACTCGGTTGGCAATTATGTGTTACGATTCCATATTGCTACTGTTTATATCTCGCTCAGAGATTTAATATACCTCATTTCTTCTTTTTCGAGATGAGCGTTAGTTTGTCGCTGGAAAAAGCATGTAGTATTTTGCGAGTAGAATGAGTTTTCATCATTAGCTGGTGATTAATACACGCTGAGGACAGGTTACCGCCCAGAAACTCCATTCCGTGCGTATCACGTAAGGCTCGAGATGGGAGCGATGACCTCCCCTCGCAAATACTAATCGGACACAGAATGTGTGTCGTTAGGCAGCGGGAAGAGATGTCTTCCGGGGGCTAAAAAAAACGCCAGTAGCACTATCCTTTGTAGGACGCCACATTTGGTTGGCAATTATATATATATATATATATATATATATATATATATATATACATAGTGAAGGCGCATGGTTCAGTGGTTAGGGTGTCGAGCTTAGGATCGCGTGGTTGTGAGTTCGAATCCCGGATCGGGCTGCGTGTTGTGTTCTTGAGCAAGATACTTTGTTTCACGTTGCTCCAGTTCACTCAGCTGTAGAAATGAGTTGCGACGTCACAGGTGCCAAGCTGTATCTGCCTTTCCCTTGGATAACACTGGTGGCGTGGAGAGGTGAGACCGGTATGCATGGGCGACCGTTGATCTTTCATAAACAACCGTGCCCGGACTTGTGCCTCGGTGGGCAACTTTCTAGGCGGAATCTCATGGTCAGTCATGACCGAAGGGTGTCTCATTATATATATATATATATGGTGGTTGTCTACTCCTTAAACAGAGTTTGACCACCTCCTGCACCTACACCTTAGCCCTTTCATGGCGTCTGATGTGGCTTTTTAAACCAGACAGTGTTTTGAAAAAACACCCACACAGATTGCACCTCTGATTTGCACTACCAATACCTGCAAGTAAGTTCTGCTCATTGTGGATCCTAACATGTCTTTTAAGACCCCCATTGGATTTGCAAACCCTCTGGCACACACCACATTCAAACGTGTGCACAGACATATAATCAGAATAGCTGGATGAGGTTTGTTTTCCATGGTGATATTCATATATTTATATGCATACTTATCCAGATATTTCTGGATATCGGATATCGGTCGTTACAGTCACGATCCCAACATCGTGATTTGGATTCCCGAACCGGGAGCACCTCGTCATCTGATGCGAGCACAATTTAATGTGTGTGTGCGTGAATATGAAATAATAGACTGCTATTTTTTATAGACATCTCATATAACACAGTTGCTGCACACAGTGCGAGTAGGTAAGCATGCGTTCGCGTCAGGGCAATCATTTAAATCTTCCTACTTCAGTTGTTATTTGTGGTTGAAAGATAATTTATTATTCACGAAGCAATTCTTTTTCATATATGAAAGCAATTAAACCAGAAAGTGTTTTAGATATATTGTAAATAATTTAAAATGCTAATTTGGAAACTTTAGCGGTGTTTATCGGAGGTCTTAAAATTATTCATATTCGCTGAATTCTCTAGTGTTTTGAAGAACGTCATCTGCGTGTGTGGAAGCTGAAAAAGGAAATTATATCAAATAAAAATTCCTAATGAGACATTAGGATCAAGCGGTCTCCCACATTTCTCAAATTATAACATCATTTTAATATTTCCTTGATAATATCGGTAGCTCATTTAACAGAATCATGTTTAATGATATGTCTGCTGTTATCTAGGCGTCAGCTTCCGGGAAGTGATTAAATTTGACACTTGCCAACTGTTATCCGACAGTCGTTTATAGTAAACGAGCTAACAAAACACATCCTTCTAAGTTGTTTTCAGTTTATTTAGCAGTGAAGCACGAACGATGGTCATGTTCCGTAATGCTTGAGTAAAAATAAATATAATATATGTGCGTAGGAAATTAGTTTCTAATTAAGCTGGGAAATATATCAATGTGTTCTAATGTAGGAACGGTTATGTTTTTTATTTAATCATGCATGTATGTATATGTGTGTCGGCATATGTGTGTGTAATCGTGATTCTCATTTATGTGAATGTAGTGTATAACTTTGAAAATCGTTAAAGCTAGCATCAATAAATCTTTGTAATTTTGGCACAAGGGCAGTAATTTTGAGGTGGAAACAGACTATATCGATTCCACTGCTCGATTGGTATTTATTTTATCGACTCCAACAGAATAAAATCAATGTCGATTTCGGCGGTATTTTAACTCGGAACGTACAGAGCAGGAAGAAATGCCGTTAAGCATTTTGCACGGTGTCGTGACGATTCTGACAGCTTGCTACCTTACTTGCATCTCATGTATTGGTTTCAAACATTGTCAAAAGGCTAGCAATTTCAGGACAGAGAGAGAGAGAGCAAGTCGACCCCAGCACTCAGCGGGTACTTATTTTATCAATTCCAAAAAGATTAAAGTCGACTTTTTCAGAATTTAAACTCAGAATGTAAAGACGGATGAAATGCAACTAAGCATTTTGGCCGGCATAACAACGATTCTATGACCTCGACGCCTTCCTAGCACCACAAATATTAATGGTGATTACAGCGCAGGTTCTATACCTCAGAAAAGGAATTTATGTTATTTCAAGACTTGCTAAAAAAAAGTCATAGGCAACTTGCGGTCAGCGAGACATTCTAAATGACAAGCCTAACGAAGAATCACATCTTAACTTATATTTTAGCATTGCGCCTTGCCTTATAGAGATGTCATGTCTCCTGCCAGCCGCCTCTTTTAGAAGTTGATTGCGCCTGTGCTAAACATTCATAAGACTCCTTTTCGTACTTATTGAGCCTTTGTCAGCGAAATATTGTTCAAAGCCTATGAGTAGTGGTACTGCAATCTTATCTTGACAAGGTTTCTACAAAACTTGTAACTAATCAAGTTTTTCCAAATACCACCCACAATATCTAAAAATATTAGGAAACAGTATTGGTAAACTCCTATATAATGCGTCCGTCGTTGGGGACTTCTTTAACTGTAGTGCAAATAATTAAAATGCTTGTGTTTCAGTGTTCGAATACATTCTGTAGAATCCTACCAAAGAAATTATATATAAGAAAACAGAAACAAAATAATATATAATATCGCTGATTGATCGTTCTAAAGTTTTCAGGACTTATATCAGCTTTAGACATATGTCAAACATACGTTACATAACTTCAGGATAGTTATATTTTATCAAATTGCTGTTTCGAAGGCTAGTATTAACAGACGAAATTTTCAAGTGGGTACACGCAATAATATATTTTTCTATGAAATTGCTACAAAAATAATAACTCTACTCTCTGACTTATGTGTTGTTCTAAAGTCTATGAGATATCAGTTGTGCATGAACGCGGCAAAAGTCTATATACCTCTTAGTAAAAAGCAGTCGTTTCAAGAGAAAATTATCTATTCTCGAAAATATATACGTATTTGAGGCAAGCAACATAAGAAGCAACATTGTAAATATCACGTTGGACTTAGATTCGGAACTATACTCTCCTTACCATAAATCAAATAAGTGTCTCCACTACGTCCATAGGCTGGTTAGTCACACTCAGTACATTACTGATGTCTTAGTTAAAATATATTAATTAGTGTATCTCATTTTTGTGAATCATAAGATAATCTTGAATGATAACGAAAGTTGTTATAAGAAAATTCTAAAAATAGAAGGATATAGCGATATTATTTGATTTCTCGTTGATAACAACATTAGGAAAACCGTTCAGGAATCTAGAAGCAATAAGGTTACAATCGTTAACTTTATGGGGACTCCAGGACGATAACATATCTTGTTGTAGGTCTGTGACGTAGCCATATGTGAAAGACATCTTTAGGACTGTCCCAGAAGCGGTTTCCCTAAGAATACACTAGCCCCCAAAACTCGACGTTAAATCTACTGCTGCCAAGAGTGGTAACCTGAGAATGTGTGGATCAGCCCCGAATCCCAAGAATAACCGAGCCGGGAGAAAAGCAAGGAAGCATGTCAAACCTTCTGAGAGTGTTAAATGTGGAGAGATAGAATAGAGGACGCACAATATGGTGTTTCGCAACATTTTCTCGTAATGTGAAAATATTCCCAGTGTTTTACTCCGACTTCTCGATTGGGCTTTTCCTCCACAACATAGATATTGTATTTTCAATATGATTACAATTACGTTGTCTCACCTTACCACACCCATAGTCACCATTATCATGGCAGACAACCTTACGGGTTACAATGTTGGATTGTCTCAGTGATCGGAGTGGATGACTCCACGGACACCTAACAAACGGATACCAACCACCAGCAAGCCCGACATGGAGCCCGATCCAAGAAATAGAACATTTGGTGGGATAGGCGATAAGGGTAGCATACATAACGGGAGCAACCTGCCTTCCGGTATTGTACAAAGGAAGCGGCTTTCTCACATAAATCGGCTTATCCAAATCATATGCAGAAAGTGTAATCGGCTAGTCAGTAAAAAAATTACATAGCCTACCCACGGTTTAAAATCCTCGGGTCGCCTATCAAGATCTTTTGATCGGTGTATCCACTTACATAGATTTGGTATGCAGTGACCCGGTTACTAGAAGCTAAAGGCTCGCTTCTGGGGCGCGAATCTGACAGATATTCGTGAATAAGTTATACGGGCATTGACGTGTTGATCGCGGTAACAACAAACGGTGGTTCGCCCTAAAAGGGGCGAATTGCATAGAATCGATATGGTTTAGTAAAACTGTAGTGATTAGGAATATTAGGCCGTTTGTGTTCTTGTGGGCGTTTAAATTGTAGATGTGTTTGTGCGGTTGCTTTAATATAAGAAATTACTGGCGTTTGAATATGAGATCGTAGTTGTGGTCGTATGCTTATGAATGCGCCCAGATACGGTGATACATGACACATTTAGATTTGGATCATGCAGTAGAAATAATACTTTTCGGCGAAGTAAAGAACATGAATGCAAATACACAAATGCATAAGAAAAGAGAATACATTTCGATGGATTTTCACGGGGTGTATTCTAGTTCTAGTTATTCGGTAGAGTGAACTGCAAAGTAATTGAATTATAGCGTAAGTTACCGGAGTATTCGACAACCACTTTTACTCTTAACCAAAACGTTACGCAGAATCTTCGCAACAATGTTTGTCGAGGTTAAACCTTTAAATTCTGTTGAGTGAAGACTGATGCTATGTATTTTTGATACAGAGCTGTCATCTGTGCGTCTGTATAGAAGGAAAGGATCCTTGTGAGTGCCATAAGTGGGTGGTGATCAGAATATTGAGGAGTTATATGGTAAAAGTTAAGCTTACCTATGTATACGATATATATCGTATCAGGACAATTATCCACTAGGACAATTCGCCCCGCCGACAACTAACCCTGAGGACAATTACCCAATCCTCATTGGTTAATTAACTCCTCTTTAATATAGTAAGAAGTTTTAAATCATCATCTATTGTCCTCAGAAGTAATCGTCCTTGGAGGTTATTGTCCATGGAAAGTAAATGTCCTACACTCATAGAAACATATATGTGGCGTTCAATCAAATAATAATATAAATGATGTATATATATATTTGTGTGTGTGTGTGTGTGTGTGTGTGTATAAAAGTAATTAAGATTCAGTTGAATTAGGTACTTAAACTGAGGCACCAAGCCAGTTTGATACAGGGGAGTCTGCGTTTCTTACAAGTTGATGTAATGTCTTCATTGATCGATTAAATGGAACCGCTTGAAACGGCCGGAATGCCTTGATACATGGACATCTTTGTTACTTATTTACTATGTATATATATATCTATATATATATATATATATATATATATATATATATATATATATATATATATATGGACATAGGTAGATAGGTACTCATTTAAAAATATTCATGCAAATATTTATATCCATATATTATATGAATGAATATATCTATTGATGCAAAACTGTGTCAGCGGGAAAGCTAATGAATCTAACAAAAGTACCTTGTGATATTTAATCTTCTGGTTTACATATATTCCTATGTCACTCGCGTCATTGAAAAGTGCTAGAGAAACGACGATTTGCTCTATGGGAATGTACCACCAGCAAATATATAAAATTCTATGATATGAAATTTAAAAAACAAATGCCAACAGAATTGCGTGATTTTGAATTGTGCAACTAAGACATTCAACATCAATTTTAAGACACAATATCTTTCCCATTGTAGAAAGGTCCCAATCTCTCGGAAATATATCTTTCAAATAATTCCATAATCAGTCTACTGTCTCAAATGATGAATATTTAAATCCAACGCGAATTTGTATTTAAAATTTTATGTCTGTAGAACGTCAACACCCGATGACTAGTTATTATTCTACATCATACACATTTATTTACATACATAGTCATACAAAGAGGTATACATATTCAAAGACACACGCATATATTAATACAGCCATGTGTGTGTGTGTGTGTATGTACACACATATGTATAAACATTTCTACATGAATATATCTGCGCATTTGGATTTGTGTGCGTTTGTTTGCTTACAGATGTGTGTGCGTGAGAAGAGCTAATGTATTTTAATTAAAAATAGAATTTTATTAAGATCATTATGGGATTACTTCTTCCTTCCCATCATCTCAGAGGAATGGAATTATTAAATAAAACGAAAATTGAAATTGTCTTAATAATAATTTTTTTGTTGTATTTCTTTTATTGTCACCATTATTAGCATTTTTCGTTGACGTATTTTGATAGTAACAGATTAAATTTTGAAACAAATATCAATAAGTCCGAGCACACACAAGAATCAATTTAGTATTCATGTTTATTCGCTTTCTTAACGGTATTTTGCAAATTTTAATTTTGTACGTTATTTACCTTCATCTACACCTCTAGTTCAATAGTTAATTGAGTTTGCTCAGAGGGTGAATTTATCCAGCTATCATGTTATGAGGTAAAATTAAATTTTTTTATCCTCGTATTGAGCGGGTCAGTTCTTTTATAAATATATGAAATCTGTCTTATGCTTTCTTGGTGGGTGGGTAGGATTTGTAATACAAGGTTAATATTTGGATAATATAAGACAGTGAGCTGGTAGAATCGATACCGGGGACAATGCTTAGTGGGATTTCGTCCGTTTTTGCGTTCTGTGTTCAAATTCCGCCTACGTTGATTTGCCTTTCGTCCTTTCGTGGTCGGTAAAATAAGTACTCGTCGAGCCCAGAGGTCTATGTAATCGACTATCCTATCCCCCTCCTGGAACATACACATTTATAATATTGGCGATCGAGCTTGTGACAAGTTGTAGCTTGGAAGGAACGTATTATATCTCATTGCAACTTTGGCCCTCTCCATTAGGCAAACAAGATCACCACCCAAGGCTCCAAAACTTGGAGGTACCAGGAATAAATGTATTTTCTTCTCACAATGGCTTTAATATCCATATATATATAT